>NC_037672.1:182710074-183010074 GCF_003255815.1 Theropithecus gelada | reverse complement strand
AATTGAGATTTCTGAACTAAATTTGTTGTAATTTTGTCTCCTGATAATACTGATGGCTTAATCTTCAGAAATAGATAACAGGTCTTTAAAAATTTGCCCTTCTTTAAAAGTGACATAAACTGGAAAATATTGTACCAAGGTAATTTGCCAAATGATTAATATCACCAAGTCTCTGTTGTGGAAATGACATGTTATCTGTGTTGCTTTTATGGAGATAATAAAGAGAGCTAGAATAGAAGCTAAACCCATTCAAAAGCAAATTCAAAATAACTTTTTTCCCAACAATCGATTACAGTTAAAGGGCAAGCTGGCCCTCCAAAGCTTGTTTGGGGTCATTTAAAATCGTCCAGTAAATGGTCTGTTTTGATTAACAGAAGGTCTTAATTTTAATATAGTGTAACTTTTACTTTTTGGTTAGCAATTATTTTGTCTGTTAGCAAAGAGATCCTTACCTCAAGGATAAGATGCATGAAAATCGGCATCTCCTAGAAGTCTCATTGTTTTACCTTCATATTCAGATCTACAGTCCGCATAAAATTGTTTGTATGTGTAGTGTGACTTGAGGTTATCAGGAGTCTTTCACTTCTGTAAGGATATACAATTGGTTCTGCACTACTATTGAAAAGACCACTGCCTCAGTCAGCCCAGGCTACTGCGGCAAGACACACAGCCTGGGCAGCTTAATCAACAGACACTGACTTCTCACAGTTACGGAGCCTGGAAGTCCAAGATCAAGGTGCCGGCTGGTTTGGTTCTTGTGAGGGCATCGTCCTGGCTTGCCAAAGGCTGCCAACTCCCTGTGTGCTCAAATGCCCTCTTCTTTGTGTGCACATGGAGAGTGGGAGAGTAGGAGGCTCTCTGTCTTTTTTTTTTTTTTTTTTTTTTAGTTGGAGTCTTGCTGTCACCCAGGCTGGAGTGCAATGGCATGATCTCAGTGCACTGCAACCTCCGCCTCATGAGTTCAAGCGATTCACCTGCCTCAGCCTCCCGAGTAGATGGGATTACAGGCATTTGCCACCACACCTGGCTAATTTTTGTATTTTTAGTAGAGATGGGGTTTTACCATGTCAGTCAGTCTGGTCTCAAACTCTTGACCTCCAGTGATCCACCCACCTCAGCCTCCCAAAGTGCTGGGATTACAGGCGTGAGCCACTGCGCCAGCCCTTCTTCTTCTTATAAGGGCACTAACCCTGTCACAAGGGGCCTTTCCTCAAGACCTAATCTAAACCTAGTTACTCCCCAAATACCAACACACTAGGAGTTAGGGGCTTAACACAGGAATTTGGGGAAAGACACAGACATTCAGTTCATAGCAACCATCTTTTCACCAATATCTGCAGCACCAACTTTGCAGCAACCAAACATCCATGTACAAATAGGTGCTTCTGGCTTGTCTACTGTACTCTCCTGGCCTGTTTGTCTACCTTTGGATCAGTAACATACTGTCTTATTTACTGTAGTATGTATCAGTAACATACTGTCTTATTTATGTATTCCTCTTATATATATGAGAGGAATTACTGTGTTGTTAGAATCTAAGGTAAATTGGTGGTATTTTTTCTGAAACGAATTGACTCTAAAAAATTATACATAATTGGCCAGGCACAGTGGCTCATGCCTGTAGTCCCAGCACTTTGGGAACTCGAGGTGGGTGAATCGCTTGAGTCCAGGAGTTTGAGACCAGCCTGGGCAACATGGTAAAACCCCATATCTATAGAAATACAAAAAAATTGCCAGGCATGGTGGCTACTGGGGAGGCTGAGGTGGGAGGATCACCTGACCCTGAGCAGGTAGAGGCTGCAGTGAGCTGAGATCACGCCCCTGCACTCCAGTCTGGATGACAGAGTGAGACCCTGTCTCAAACAATTATACACAATTACTATTAAAATCTTCCACTACAATTTTGGATTTATTTCTCCATTTAGTTCTGTCAAGATATATATAGAGATATAGATACATAGATACTACATATATATACACATAGATAGATATAGTGAGAGAGAGATTTCATAAAGTCAAATTTTAGATTCATTTTTTGGAGTAAAATAGGTTTTGCACTGTTTACAAGTTTACGTCTGGGTTGTAGCAGTTACCTGTATTTCCTATACTCTTCCATTCAATCTTGGCTGCCACAGGCTGATGGATAGGAATGGCAAAAAACACTTTTTCTTGCATCTGCAGTGGAAGCCTTGGCAGCAGACATCAGCTGCTGCAAGTTAGTCAAATAAGTGCATCTTTATGTATTTTTTGAAATGATATTATTGGTGCCTATAAATTAAGAATTCTTATATCTTCTCATAGAGTGGCCCTTTAAACTTTATGAAATGGCCCTTGTTACTTCCACCAATGCTTCCTATTTACTTGGAAATCTACTTGGTCTGATATAATACAAGATACACCAGCTTCCTTTTATTTGGATTATTTGCAAATTCAAACACTTGATGTGTACATTTATTTTTAACATTTCTTTCTTCTTCTATTTAACTGGTATCTAGTAAACACTATAGAGTTGTTGCTTGCAGCTTAAGTTCAAAGAGGATTGTATTTGCTTCTTACAGCAGACTGTGCTGGGGGCTCTCGCAGTCCCAGGTCACCTTAATCCAATCCGGAACTGAGAAGATCTAAAACTGGGTTTCAGTCCCTGGCGCTGCTCTATTTGCAGGTCACCCTAACTCCTTTGAGGTCTTTAACTTGCTGTTCAGCTTCTCTAGTTGCTTTCAGCTGGTAGCTGGTCTGAAACAATCCAGTCCACCCTTGCTGGAAGCGGAATTAAGAGAACTTTTGAACTGAGATATTGTATGGTGTGTGATATGAATCACATTCATCTTTCAAGGGGATCTTTAGTGAAATACACAGTTTTTCCTCGTGATTTAATGCAATTACAGTTCATGAATTCCTTATGGGGAAAGGGGAGTTGCATCCTTCCTTCAGGGTCAGTGTGGGGCAAAAATAGAGGCTTCCCAACAGGGACAGGAAGGTACACATTAGAAGTGTATTCGGAGCACACATACATAGACACACACACACACACACACTCTCATACACACAGAGACACATACACACATGCACACATACACACTCATACACAGACACACACACACACACACTCATACACAGACACACAGAGACACACACCCATACACATACATGGACACAAAGTGACAGATACACACACAGACACACATTCATACACACACTGAGATGCAGGCACACACACAGATACAGGCTCATACATGGACACACACCAATACAGACACATATACACAGACACTCACACAGACACAGAGATGCACACACACACCCACACGCAGAAACACACACACCCCATACAGACACATACACCATACACACATGCACATATGCAGACATCCATCTATCCACACATACATATATGTACACACAGACACACAATGCTAAGTTCAAAGTGTGAATATTAAAAAGTGTGAATATTAACCAAACCAACAACTGAAGTACATTAAATAATAAAGGTGAACATTCTAATTCTAAATAAACAGAATTTCATATGGACCTTGAATTTCAAAAAACCATGAGCTCTGGAATATACCAGATATATTTCCATTAAGCAGAGCTCAGCCCTTCCCCATAATAAACAAAAATACATACAATACATGTCCTTATGAGGGGGAAAGAAAGCATCATGAGCTACAGTGTTCCAGGCACTGTTCCGTTGTTCTTTTTGTTTGGTTTTTATAATATTTAGCTGAGTGGCTCCCGAAGACAGACAATTGCAACATGAGGCCCCTGCAGAGCACAATTTCCTTTCACCCTTGTATCATCTAAACTCATGGTCCTTACCCTCAGTGTCAGTCGTAAGCTGTGACCACAAAAATATAGGACTAATTTTATCAATAATTTGCATTAAAACCCAGAATATTGGCCAGACACAGTGACTCACGCCTCGTGATTTAATGCAATTACAGTTCATGAATTCCTTATGGGGAAAGGGGAGTTGCATCCTTCCTTCAGGGTCAGTGTGGGGCAAAAATAGAGGCTTCTCAGAATTTTGGGGGGCAGAGGTGGCTGGATCACCTGAGGCAGGGATTTCAAGACTAGCCTGGTCAACATGGTGAAGCCCTATCTCTACTAAAATACAAAAATTAGTGGGGCATGGTGGCGTGTGCCTATTGTCACAACTACTCGAGAGGCTGAGGCAGGAGAATCACTTGAACCTGGGAGGTGGAGGTGGCAGTGAGCCGAGATTGCGCCATTGCACTCCAGTCTGGGCAACAAAAGAGAAACTCCATCTCAAAAAAAAAAAAAAAAAAAAAAGAAGGAAGGAAAGAAGGAAAGAAAGAAAAGAAAAGAAAAGAAAAGAAAAGAAAAGAAAAGAAAGAAGGAAGGAAGGAAGGAAGGAAAGAAGGAAGGAAGGAAGGAAGGAAGGAAGGAAGGAAGGAAGGAAGGAAAAGAAAGAAAGAAAGAAAAGAAAAGAAAAGAAAAGAAAAGAAAAGAAAAGAAAAGAAGAAAGAAAGAAAGAAAAAGGCCGGGCATGGTAGCTCACGCCTGTAATTCCAGCACTTTGGGAAGCTGAGGCAGGAGGATCAACTGAAGTCAGGAGTTTGAGACCAGCCTGGCCAACATGGTGAAACCCTGTCTCTACTACTGGGCATGGTGTCTCATGCCTGTAATTCCAGCTACTTGAGAGGCTGAGGCAGGAGAATTGCTTGAACTTGGGAGGCAGAGATTGCAGGGAGCAGAGATCGTGCCATTGCACTCCAGCCTGGGCGACAAAAGCGTAATTCCATCTCAAAAAAAAAAAAAAAAAAAAAAACACCCAGAATATTTCAGACTACCCCTTTCACGTACATTCCCTTATTCTTGCTTGTCTGAAGAGTAAGGGACATAATTGCAGTGATGATGTTAACAAATGCTCATGAAACTGTTTCTTGCAGGTGCATGTCACCCTCTGATGGACGTTGTAAGACAGAAAACAAATGTTGAAAGCCACCAGACAGAACCTGGTACCCACACTTCCACTGTGTGACCTCGGAGAGGCCAGCCTCTTGACATCTCTTCTGAGTGTTCTTATGACAGAAGTAGTAATCTCAAAATATTTTGTCAAAAGCATCCCCTTGTTTCAATCTACCTGTGGAATCAGGTAGATTGAAAGGTGTTTACTGTGAAGTAAACATACATCTTACACTACTTAGCAGCAGTGTGCTGGTAGACTAACTCTCCGGAAGAAACCGAAGCTCTGAGTTGAGGTTCTGTGGGCATGCAGGGTCAAAAGAGTTCCTCCTTGGCTGATTTCAAACACCCAATGTGAGGCCTCTCAGGGTGGAGTTGGCGAGAGGTGTACGGTTGCTCCTGTCGGCCCGTGCCGTCAGCTCCAGCACCTTCTGCCTGGCGGGAAGGCACGGCTTCTCAGAGAATCACACAAGACACGACTTCTGCCTGTGAAATAACTGTCCTCCCGCAACATTTGTAATTGGCACGCGCGACAGCTCTACCATTACAAGATGCCATTCCATTCTTCAAGAAGCCTCTTCAGTGGTTCCAAAGCAGAAAATTAGCTCAAAATCCCCACAGAACTGTGACATACTGCCCATTTGTAACGAGCAAGCGTCTCTTCCTTCCCCTGTATTGGGGTTCTCCAGAGAAATAGAACCAATAAGATACAGAGATATATACCAGGAGATATATTAGAGAAACAGGCTCACGCAATCACGGAGGCTGAGAAGTCGCATCATCTGCCATCTGCGAGCTGAAGAACCAGGAAAGCCGTGGTATGATCCAGCCCGAGTGTGAAGACCTGAGAACCAGGGGGGTCGATGGGGTGACGATGGCGTGACTCCCCCCAGTCCAAAGTCAAAGACCTGAGAATTCGAGGGTGGAGTCCTGGAGTCTAAAGACCCAAGCACCAGGCCCTTCGATATTGGTCTGAAGGCAGGAGAGTTGGATGTCCGAGATCATGAAGAAGAGAATTCGCCCTTCCTCTGCCTTTTTGTTCTATTTGGACCCTTAAGGGATTAGATGAGGGTAGATCTACTCTCCTTGGTGAGGGTAGATTCCAATGCATCTACTGATGAAAATGCTAATCTCTTCCGGAAATACCCTCACAGACACATGCAAAAATAACATTTTATCAGCTATCCGGGTGTCTCTTAGCTCAGTCAAGTTGACACATAAAATTGACCATCACACTATCCTACGGTAGAAAAGCTGAGTGAATAAATTCTATCCAGCCAGCAAGAAAGGGGGACCTCAGGAAGACGTGAGTTGGGAAGGGCAAGTCCATCAATGTATCATTTTTGGTAACAAGGTGCGAGGCTTACTCGAGGTACTCCTAGTAATGAGTAGTATGGACTGGGCAAGTGATATGATACCAATGAAAGGAATTCATTTTGTGGAAATTATTTACAAATATTGGAAATAAGCGTCCAGATCCCACAGGAGTCTGGGAAATGCCACCCAAACAGGAATATAAGGGAGGAAGGAGATGGCAGGCTTTAGGGGTTAGAATTTGGGGACTGTGAAGGTCATCCGCCTCTGGGCAGCCAGAGAACAGGCTGTTACCTCGCGCTCTTGGCAGTGCAAGTCTGCAGCACACAGAGAGGGTGCCATGCTCGTTCATGTGATTCCACTTCCTACGTTGCTTCTTCAACATCTCACCTCTACCCCATATTTCTTTCTAACCTCCCTTTCGAACTGTTGGGTATTCATGGCCCCAGCCTGCCTACGGCCTCTCTGTTCTTTGCCTTCTCTCAGAGTACCCTTCAGCTTCAACTGTTCACAATAGTAGTGTTAATTATCCAACAGTTATTAAGCCCCATATTTCAGCCAAGTGCTCTGCTAAGTGCCTTATGGGAAAGATCTCACTTAAACCTGACAACAAGGCTGTGTTGCTGACTCTCCCTCTACCTCGTGTGCAAATTCTCGTGAGAAACCCATTTCACCACATTGACATCCCTGCTTGGATAGAGCCACCCCTGGGAGCACGTCACTGATTGCTGGCTGGCTGATGGATGGAGTCTTCCTCAGGCTTCCCAGCGTGCTCTGATCAGCTCGGGAGGGGCAGTGTCATTACTGTGTTTGTGGAGTTTCCTAGGGCTGCTTCCCTCGGCAGTGACTATGGTCAAGAGACCTCCACAGGGGATGTGGGTGTAGCAGGCATCCTAGCTCTGTGCTCATCCAGTGAGAGAGATGGTTCAAGAAGCAGGTGGCTGGCACATATCACAAAACAACAAGCTGAGGGCCTGAACTGCATCATTACTTAGAGAAAAAGTACTGAGAGAAAGGAAAAGGTTTGTGAGATGCCACCAGCAAGAATTTCCAACAGTCCAGTCATTGGCCTGTATGGCTGTGGACACATCACCATGCTGTGTTCTATAAAAATGGCAAGAAACTGGAAGCCAACCCACCCTCTGCCTCCACCCTGGAGGAAAATAGTGCCTTTGAATTTCCTCCTCACAGAATCATTCTGTAGATGTATCTTGGGATCTTATCCTAAGTCCATCCTTTTCTGACCAAGGATACACCTCCCTGGGGCGTGGATGACCTGGAAACGAAGTGGTCACCCACTACCAAGTTGCTCATTGTCTGCGTGAGTGTGTAGCCCCTTCTCTTACACGTTAGAAAATTTTACCTATCTAGTTAAGATGGCAAATTTTTAGAATGGAATTTCGTTTCGCAATTTCAGCTACTGTCACTGCTTTGCACAAAAAGTGTGTGTGTGCTTTAAGAAAGTGATTGTCACGCAAATATTTGCTGCTTAACTATTCTGTGCTGGCTGTCAAGGACTGTGAAGGGTCTGGGATTTCATTTTACTCAGCTAAGAAGCTAACACATTAGTTTGTCACAATTTGGTGGATGCTTAGAGAAAACATGAGAATCCTAAATTGTAGATGAAAGACCTTCTTACTTGCTGCAAAAGCAGTTGCCACAGTATCAGAATTCACATCTGTTCCCTGCACCCCGCTTCCCACAGGGCAAGCGTTTGGTCCTAGATCCTGCAGTGGGTCGCGTCACAAGAAACACTGAGCTTGCAAACCCCCTGGTCCACAGTGGCCGGTGGCTCATGTGCTCTTTCTCCCTCATCTCTTCAGGCTGCTCACTGCAAATGCAATCCTGGAAAATGGCCCTAATAAAGAGCCACGAAGGGCCTTGCATTTCTGCATATCCAGCAAGAACGTACAGAAACAAAAGGCCCAGGGAGAACTGTCTCCCAACATCAGCACATGTCCGTGAGAGGAAAATTCACCCGTCTCATAATGGTACAGACAGGAAAACTTGCAATGACAAGAGAAATCTTTTAACTATACAAACTACATCAACTAACAACCATACTTTGCCAAAAATAAACTATACAAACAGCCATGTTTTGCAAAAATAAGATTTGGACATCCTTTGAAAACTCAGTAATAGTGACATTTCCTTTTCAAGCTGTCCTGGTTCCTTGTATTAACACTGGACTGTATATCAGAATGACCAGAGTTTGAACCCAGAGGCATGGCCTATGAATAGAAGTATCTCCTCCATCTTCTCTTCCCCACTATTTCTTATTATCTTGTAACAAAATTAAACATACTCATTTCTTTCCCTCTAGGCTCTATCATAATTTCCATTTTTCCTTCTTCAGAACTTTAGATTCTTCTCTGAAGACTTGAAATTTTATAAAAGAAAGTCACCATTACCACATGCTCTCAAGAAAGGTGGAAATACGAAATTTGGAACACTAGAGTTCACAAATGTTAAGAAACCACCTAGTCTCCAAAAAAAAGGCAAGAATTTACTTATCTTTTGTTTCATCATTTAGATGTTCATCCTCTAAATATGTACATTATTTATGAACAATTCCCATGAAAAGTCACTATTTAACATTTCTGTTGAGGTCAGAATAATAATGATTCTTATATACAATAGTTTTTCCAACTTCTTACTATAACATATTTTTAAAAATACAGAAGAGTTGAAAGATTTATACAAAAAAAAAAAAAAAAAACCTATCACCTGGATTCAACCATGGTTAATATTTTACCATATTGTTTTAAATCCAGAAACGTATTTTATTCTGGATTATTTGAAAGGAAGTTGCAAATATCGTGACACTCTACTGATCCCTACCTTACCATACATTTCCTAAAAGGATGTTCTCCTACATAATCCCCATACTGTTATCATATCTAAGGAAATCAATGACAGTTTCCTCAAACTAGTACTCACTCTAATATTCTCTTTAATATTCAAATCTAATTTTCCCAAGTGTCTTCTATAGCTATATTTTTAAACTAGCATCCAATCAAATTCCATATTTTAAATTGTTCTTACCTCTCTTTAGTCTATTTTCATATAGAAAGAAAATTATTCTTCCACCTTTCCCCAGACCTCACTGACACTGACAGTTTTAAAGACAGCAGGCCAGTTATCTTTTAGAACAGCCTACCGTCTACATTCATCTTATGCTTCCTTTACCAATAGTTTTAGACTTCTTCATAACATCTTTATATTTGGTCAGCAATTTTCTCATTTAATACAAAGACATAATTGAGATGAGTGAGAAACTAATGAAAGGAAAACAGGTATTGACTATTCTGATCTCCTGGACAGGCCTAGGATGGCGCCAGCCAGGAAGTCACTGTCTTGGTAAGTTCTTGGAGCTGGATCTGGGTTGGTTGACATAGTTAACAGAGAATTCAGGAAGATAAATCACAGGCGCGCTTGAGTCAGATTCTCAGGAGCTGTGAGGATTATATCAAGAGCCAAAGGTATTCATCAAGTCCGAGGTTAAACTTCACCACGAAAGCAAGACAAAGACAAAAGAACCAGAAGCAGAACTTCAACAGTCAGACGCGAGAGCAAAGACAGACAGCCGCTGGGTGTAGGATGGCACCGCCACGCTCATTGTTTTTAGTCCCACGCTAGGTGGGGTAAACGTGCGCAGCGCCTGTCAGGGCAGTCACAATACATTTATGTGCATCAGAATATCAATTGCCATCAATGTCTCCTTACATCTTTCATAGGGTCCCATCATTTTCTCAATGTAATTTTGACATGCTCTACTAAAGAAATGTCACCGTAAAGAAACGAAGTTAATGACTAAGTTTTAAATGGTCACTTTAATAAATCTTTAAAAATACATTTTTAGAATATATTTTAACTATATTTTATAGAACCTCAAAATTATATCATTTATGTTAGAACTCAAGAGTCAAAAAAGATCCAAAATGTTAAATGTCATATGAAACAAATATGCTCACTAGATAAACGTGAACATCAGGGCTGGCAAGGATTACAGTTGTCAATATTTAATTATAAGGCTTCTTCCAAACCCTTAAGTGAAACATCTAATTAAGAAAATGCTGACGTGCAGGAACAGCCTTTCCCTGGCAATGCCATCTCTAGTTGCTTCTCCATTTTTTCTAGTAAGACAATGCTTGCTCATTACTGCCTTTCTAGTATGAATAAAATATATTTGGTATCACCACACAAAATAATTTACAAAAAACATAATTATAAAAATAATCTGGAAGAGAGTTGACAAAATGAATGCTTTAAGAAGTCACGCCTTTATTACCAAATGCATTTATCTGTACTTTGAAATGGACTATTATGGTCTCTTTATCAGTACTAATAGGAATATTATTTTGAGATACTTTTAGATTACTAACGTGAGTTTTTTTGTTGGTTTTTTGTTTTGTTTTGTTTTGTTTTTTGTTTTTTTTTGAGATGGAGTCTTGCTGTGTCACCCAGGCTGGAGTGCAGTGGCGCGATCTCGGCTCACTGCAATGTCTGCCTCCCAGGTTCCAGCGATTCTCCTGCCTCAGCCTCCCGAGTAGCTGTGACTACAGGCGCGTAACACAATGCCCAGCTAATTTTTGTGTTTTATTAGTAGAGATGAGGTTTCACCATATTGGTTATGCTGGTCTCGAACTCCTGACTTTGTGATCCGTCTGCCTCGGCCTCCCAAAGTGCTGGGATTACAGGCGTGAGCCACCACACCCAGCCTTACTAACATGATTTTTAAATTTTTATTGGAAAGAGTATAATTCTTTGGAGTCATTTTGTACTACTGGAAATTCCATGAATTACTTTGGAAGTAGATTTTAATCCTCATTACTATCTTAATTCATTAAAAGTACCTGGTTATACCTATGTGTGGAAGATATAGATTGATTTCCACGAATTCAATCTTACACTTTCCACATAGCAGCTAGGTGGAATTAGGCAATTTCTTATTCTGAGTCTCAATTTCTTCATCTGTAAAATGAAAATAAAATCCCTGCCTTGTAGGTACATTTTGGGGATTTGTGATAATGTCCATAAGACATGCATGCTATATTTAGTGCCTCGTAGACCCTGAGAGCTGTTACTTCAAATGCTAAGAACCCTGGCTTTATGGAATAGTAAGTAGTTGATCAATGATCACATCAATCTGTGAAACATGCTTATAAAAATGTTAAAACCAATAAGTAAAACAGAGGTCTGAGGCAGACCTTTCCTTGGGAATATATCACCTGCTTCTTCAAAGTGCACTTCATATATTGAAACTGTAGTTCCCTAGGATTCAATTATTTGCATTAATTTAGCAACAAAACTTCTATTTGAGGGGAGGGGTTCATTTTATTTGATGGAGACTCAGGTCAACTGGATTATGAAGAGTCCTGCATGTACAGGGATGGTTTCCAAGTCTTCACACTGATATTAGGGAATTAAATGTTGCATTTTACAATACATCCCCACTTTGCCTTTCTATACAACTAGTGACATTCTCTGAAATAGAATTATTAACACTAAAAGCCTGATATGAACAGGAGCTTCCAAGGTGAGTTGTGTCCTCATCCTCATGACTGACATTATATAGAAGTTCCACAATATTTAAAAATAATTTCAAGTTATGGTTATAAAGAAAGCAAAGATTCTAAGAAGATTATATAGGTATACATGCATTTGAGAAGAACATTTAATTCAACTTTGCCTTAATAACCTCTTTATTAAACAACTGAAGCAAAAGTCTTAGCGTGGCTGTTTTTCTAGTCACTGCCAAAGACCACCAGCTTCTAAATGATATGTAATCATTGCAAAGTGCCATAATGGTGAATCATGACAAAGCGTTTATTTGATTTCTGTGCTTTACAAAAGACGGTATCTTCATTATTTCTACCTCTCAAAAAGGGGCAACTTTTTTCCAATACATAATGAATAGTATTTATTCATTTGTTTGATGAGTACTACGTAGTATATGCTGCCTAGTAAATCACGTCCTGTTAAATACGTGTCTGTGTAACACTACTCGTGACACCCTTAAATGTGAAGGTAATTTTTGAAATTTTTGCCTATGAATTGTAAAATTCTGCATATCCAAAAAGGTAGGTGGTTTGACTGTGTAAAATGAAACACATATCTGCACTGCACCCATGAGGGAAGAGGTCCTCTGTAAGTGCAGGATATGTGGCATGGTATTTGTAAATGGTAACTGGTATTTTTTTCCCTAGCATTTTCACTTTCCTTTGTCCCTCCTCACAGTGAATGATCCAAAGGTTTATTTTGAGAGAAAGCAATAGACTCTACTCCCCATGGTTTTTATGTTAAAACAAAACAAAACAAAAAAAACTGACAAGCTAGGATTAAAGCAAGAATAAGAATGGGAAACTGCCTCCTCCCAGACAGTGGGTGCTTGGCTGGAGGCTGCATCCGATGACCACAGTGCTCAAAGACACTGTGAACCAGGCACATCCTCAACTCCAGATCGTCTGAACAATTTAAAGAATCTCATCTTCAATCAGAGGATACTATTAGAATATTGCTTAGCCCGGTATTTTAAGGACAGTAAAAGATAATGTTACGTTTGGCTGTTTTTTCTTGGTGTCCTGAAATGTTTTGCTCAGTGTGGTTTAAAGGTATCTTAATAAAGTCTACCTCAGTGGTCTTCAAACTATCTGTAGTGTCGGATCATTTTTCCAATTTATTGTATGTAAATACTTTTAAAATATAATAAAAATGGAAAAATAAAATGGTAAAAACAATATACAAATGTGAATCCAAATGTTTAATTATTAGAGTCAACAGACATAAAGCTCCTCTGCCAATTGCCATAAAATTTCTAAATGCTTATTCTCCCTTTCTGTACTTACCTCTTCGTGGACAGGGAACAAGCAGCCACCTGGTAACTGCTCGCAGGTAGCTAATGCCACACACATTGAGAAGCACTGTTCCAGCAGAGAAAGGAGACGCCCCTCATTTTAGAGGGTCTTGAAGCACCTGCAGCAACAGTAAGGAGCGCTCCTATCTTACTTGGCGTGTGATGTCATCTGTTGTGTAGTTTGTGATCACTGTGTGTGTTCACCATCACCTGTATATGCAAAGCTGCCTGTTTATACTCCCAGTCCTTAACTTCCTGCCACATTCCACCATGAATGTCCAGCCCTGTGCCTGCTCCCTTCTCTAGATGTTTTCCTAGACCTCAACTCAAGGTGTGTATCCCAGAGGGAACGCCTCATCTGCGTGACAAACCCACATCTTCTGTGGTCCCCCCCTTTATGAGTGGCGCTCTCCTCCCAGCCACATGACATCATCTGCAGCACTTCCTCTGGCTTCCTCAGTCTCACCTATGTGCTGCCGGTCTCGTGAGATTTGTCAGTTTGGTATCTTTTTCACCGTGTTCATTCCTAGGCTCCATACCTCTCAGGAGCTTATTCCTGGAGCCTCCTACTAGCTCCCTGCATATCAGCTCAACCCTTCTAAAGCGCAGCCTGCTCCTGCCACTTCTCTACCTAAACCGTGGCTTTTCCAGTGTTTACTAAACGTGCCCAGTATCCAAGGCTCTCCCTAGTTTTAACGCTTTTCACAAAAGCTGTGCTCCTAACAAATGGAAAGCCTCGTGCCACGTGACTCTGTGCCTCCATGCATTTGCTCGCACTGCTTTGGTCTCCTACAGTGCCCTCCCAAGCCCCAGGTGCCCATGTGCCCCACTTTTGGATATTCTTTAGAACTCAGACCCCTGACACCTCCCCTCCCTCAGCATCATCTCCGGGCCTCCTTTTCTCTCTTAGCTGTGTGCTCACAGCAGTGTGTCTGAAACCACTCTTGGATCATTTATCTTATTTTTCCTGCTTTTTGATAAGATCCATTCCAGTTCTTTCCCTGATTACTCAAAAATCTAGCTCCATGTGGATCTTAGATGGAAAAGATATAATACAGGTTGACAATGAATACATTAGCCTTCACTGCAGATCATAGCAATAAACCCTATTTTGTACAAAAGATGCTGACTGTAGGTAATAAATAAAAATATATTTAGAATAATGAGTATCAGGTAATAGTAACAGTTATTTATTGAGTGCTTATGTACCAGCCACCACAGAAACAAGTTTGTATATATAATCTCTTTTAATCCTTACAACATCTCTTTGAATAGGCATTATTAATTCCCATTTTATGAATGAGAAGGTGAAGTTTAAAGAGGTTAAGTACCCAATGTGAATGCTTAGTTAGCATTCTAAGAAGAATCATAAAATGAGATGTGAATCAAATTCAATCCAACTTCAATCTGTGCTTTAAAAACTATACTAATTTACATGAGCTGTTATGATTACGCAACGCTGAAGCATTCAACTCCCACAGGACTGTCATTATGAGCTTGGCACAAGTCAAGGGCCATGCTTGTTGGATAAGAAATTAGAAAACACTCAAAATGTGTTCTTTAAACACACAGCAAAAAAACATAGAACTGCTAACTCAAATGTTCAAGATGTAAATATATCCCAGCTACTCAGGAGGCTGAGGCAGGAGAATCAGTTGAACCAAGGAGGCGGAGGTTACAGTGAGCTGAGATAGCGCTGCTGCACTCTAGCCAGGCAGGTGACAGCGCGAGACTCTGTCTCAAAAAAAAAAAAAAAGATTGAAATATAACAACAGAGAAAGAGGATAATTTACAGCAAAAGTCTACTGCATAACACAGAACAAAATTGTTTTCTCGGGTTTAAGCAAATACTTCATATGGAAAACCAAGTTGAATTCATTATTACTTTTAATGAAAGAAATGGTCACGTGACAGTTGTACACTGAGCTCCCTGTTCATCCCTGAGGAAAGGCTAAGTCCCGGCAGAAAGCATTACCAACTTCGGAAAAACTCCAGACAATGAAACAAAGAGACCCAAGACAATCATTATTCTGAAAGGAAGACATTGAAACTGCCCCTGGGTTCTTGTAAGATTAGAAACCCAAGACAGTGGGTATATAAGGAAGAAAATATTTTCTTCATCCATTCAATAAATATTTGCTAAAAGTCCTTCATGGGCATGCGTTCCCTTAAGTGTCACAGGACAAAGAGTTTATAGTCTGATAACAGATGTAAGATGTGAATATAAATCACAAGGTTTCAGTGGAGGAAAAGACGAGGGCTACCCAAATGTACGATTTGTGATGCTACTGATTATTCTGCAGATTAGAAGTTTGATCCCAGAGTGGTAAATGCATTTCCTTCTGGGTGTTACACAGTGCTCAGTGGTAATGTTAATTAAACTAACCCTTTTCTTCTGTAAGTCATGCAGGGAAGGTAATGATGAAAGATTGGCATGTACGATAATTTGTTCTCCCAAATAACTGAACTAAAAGATGCCATTTATTACAGTCACATGGTAAATATAATGAATCATTTTTCTCTCTCAGTCTTTCCTTCACCTAGAATGTTTCTTTCAATAAAACATGGCTCTCAATTTTCATTTCTGTGCCAAGAAGCAGGTAGTAATCATAGATAACACTTTTTTTTTTTTTTAGCATTTCTCCATATGTTACTTAATATATTATTTCAATTAATTTCTGGAGTACTTCGATGCAGAAAGTATTATCGCCTCCATATTATCATGAAAGAAAAAGCACAGCTAGGGAAAAATGAAAAACCTGCCCAGAATTACTCAGCTAGCAATTGGCTTGAGGTGGAATCCACCTTGTCTGGTTTCCGGGTCTACAGGCTTCATCACATTCGAGGCTGCCTCAGTGTCAGAGGAATCAAGATGAGTCCCTCCAGTCACTTTACTGCCAGCCATGCTGACAAGCCATTCAAGCAGCCACTGCAATGTATCCACAGTAATATTATTTTAACAATGGAACTCAATCACTCAAAAAAAAAAGAGTATATGCTGGCTAATAACTATGACTTATACAAGCTATAAATACTTCCTGACTAGAAGTTTACACTCTACCAGCATTCATACACAGCAATTATCAATCTATCCACCTTACGTATTGGTAGGAATTCTTAGATTTGCAGAACAAATAAGAGAAAAAGACCTTCAAGGTGTATTGTGTGGTTCAAACCAGAAGTGTGAAAAGAGGTAGTGAAGAGGGGTGAGTGAGACCGAAAAACACTGAGGCATAATATATACATGAAATGCACAGGGAAGCCAAGGTGAAGATCAAAGGTGTTGGATCACACATCTAGGGATGCAGGACAGTGAGGTGAAGAAAGAGAGCTCAGTATCCTCTGCCTCTGGCTCAGATGTGCAGCCAGTATGTCCTGTGGAGTGAATGGGGCAGCCTCCGTTCCATGGGCCTTTCACTTACAGAATTCTCGGGTCAGATTAAAAACCCCTGCTGCTATTCAGCACCTTTGTTTGGGGAAAAAAGCCTCGAAATTGCAGGACAGTTTGCATATTTTCCTACTCAAGTTAATTTCACTACTTTGAGTTTTTTTTTTTTTTTAAGCCAAGTACAGAATCAGGCAAATGTAAAATGTATGCGTTATTGTCAAAAAAAAAGTATAAACTGTTAGTAGGGCTTTCCTTTCAAATTCAGTGCCACAGCCTTAAAATTAGATCCACATTGCTTACAGATAGGTTTACGTTTCCTTTATATGTGTTCACATTCTCTCTCATCACTCTTTTTCTTTTTCTCTGACATTATCCATTTCTCCCTTTCCATGTTCCCAAGCTTTTGAAATTCAAATTCTTGATTTTAATACTAACCACGCAGGCTAACAGCAGCAGCTATTTGCCAAGTGACAGATGAGATGGTAGAAGCAAATTTAAATTCATTGTCTTAGGTTTGTTTATTCGGCGTTATAAATCACCACCGCAGAAATCCGGGAGGGAAAAAAAATCCTTCAAGGTGCAGTCTGTAGTACTGAAAGAAAAGTGACCTTAATACTTTCTTCCTTCCCCTTCGTCTCTTATGTGTTAGTGATTGAAAAAGGAGTGGGGTATGATGAGAGGAAGGGAACGTGAGTAGCCGTGGATCTGGAAGGGAAAATGGTATGTGCTCACAGGCCAGTCTGCTTCCTGCCTGTGTGTGTCTTTACCTGCAGCTGCAGACAGCAGGAGCACACAAACTCAGGAGGATTCTGCAAAGCACCTAGCTGTGTATATTACTTCTCATGGCACTTACCTAAAATCCAATTTCATGGCCAGATGCAGTGGCTCATGCCTGTAATCCCAGTTGTGCCCAGGTAGGAAGATTGCTTGAGGCCAGGAGTTCAAGACCAGCCTGGGCAACACAGGGAGACCCCGTCTCCACAAAAACATTTTTTAAATTGTCCAGGCCTAGCAGCTCACACCTGTGGTCCCAGCTACTCAAGAGTCTGAGACAGGAGAATCAGATCGCTTGAGCCTGGGAGGTTGAGGCTGCAGTGAACAGAGGGAGTGACAGAGGGAGACCTCATCTCAAAAAATAATAATAATTTAAAAATTCAATTTCTTCACTGTCCGTAAAATTGAATGCATTTGTTAATTCAGAATAATCTCTTATGTAAATGATGCCAAATGCAGTGCAAAAAGTGTCTATGGCAAATATTTGCACAATATAAACATGAGCTAATATGTTCAAGAATTGAAACTAATACCAGTTCTTTCACTGGCCATGCTGCATATTTCAGTGCCTATTTGTTAAAAGCACTAAGACTAGCGCTTAAGGTCAGTGTGTAGATCTGTTTGCTCATAAAACATTAATTGCATAAATGTTAAGGACCGGTTGCCAATAACAATGGTCTAATTCCTCAGGTATACGTATTCCAGTGAGTTTTCCAAAAGCAATTAACTGATAGTTTTAGGGAAAACTATCAGTCGATAAATATGTCATAATATAGTATTTTTTAATGAGTGGGAACAACCTTTTGCTTAACTGCTTATTCTCTTTTTTGAGACGGAGTCTCGCTCTGTTGCCCAGGCTGGAGTGCAGTGGCCCGATCTCGGCTCACTGCAAGCTCCGCCTCCCGGGTTCACGTCATTCTCCTGCCTCAGCCTCCCGAGTAGCTGGGACTACAGGTGCCCATCACCACGCCCAGCTAATTTTTTGTATTTTTAGTAGAGACAGGGTTTCACCGTGTTAGCTAGGATGGTCTCGATCTCCTGACCTCGTGATCCACCTGCCTTGGCCTCCCAAAGTGCTGGGATTACAGGCGTGAGCCACCGTGCCCGGCCGCTTATTTTCATATTGACATGAATATCATGCAATTTTGTGAAACTGTAATTATTTAAATTGTGAATGAGTCAGGATCAGTATGAATGCAAAAATTACTCAGGATTTTTCGAAGGGAGTAGGGAATGGCCTCACTAGATTACAACGCAGAAACCCCAGTCTGTGAATTGGCTCATTTGTCTTTGACCATTTCACTATTTCTTTGCAGCATTCAGGATGAAAATTTACCCACTCAAGAATAACAATATGCTCCACTGTCTAAAAATTAAAACTCATCTTAGTTCTAAAACACATTTTAAAAGAGCAATGTTTTTATCACGACTCTCGGAAGTGAAAAGGGTGTTGTGTGGGTGTGTGTGTGTTTAGGGAAGTGGCTTCCGATTCCCAGTGAAAATGCTCCCATGAAGTCAACGTTTCCGCAGTAACTCAGGGCACTGTGGCAAGTTTTCAGGAGCTCTAAGGTAATAATCAGACATGTCCTGGCCATTACAATTCCATTTGTGTCAGATGGTGTTATGCATGTATAAATTAACTAGATGTCACACAAAGGAGGCCCATCCCACTTGGGATAAGACTAGGGGCTGGTCCTTAGAAAATCAGGAAAGCACAAGGTCTCACCATTTCTTAAAATACTTGCTGCAGACGTGTGTATTCTGTTTCCCTGCATACCTACTATATTCTGAGACAAAGGGACTTCAAAAAGTCCTCAAGAAAACCACACAAACGCTCTAAGTAGCAATGCTTCTGGTAGAAGAGAAACAAAATTCTGTCCCTTCCTTCAAGCCGCCTTAGGATTCATTCTCAGAAAGTTGGACAAAGCATGTCACAGCTTATGTCTGAAAGCCCGCAAAGCCAAGGAGTAAGGATCCAGGAAACGTGCAAGGAGGGTGCCTGGGGATTATGGAAGTTACTACAAATATTTCATTTCCTAAAGTGTACCTGCGAAGGTGAGTGCGGCAGGCGAAGGGGTCAGGGGTCCCAGCAAAAGGTATACGCGCCCGGACCACGCTGCTACTCACGCTTCGCCATCCCCGGAGTCGCCGTCCGAGGCCCCCTCCTCGCCGATGTCAGGCAGGGTAAGGAACAGGGTTCTGGGGCCAGCCCCGGGGGCCACGTAGGCGCCGGGCTCTCGCTCTCCGGGGCCAAACTGGCGCGGGTTCCGCGGGAGCGCGGCCCAGGCCCCGCCGGGGCCCTGGGTCGGCCGCGCTGGGACCACCAGGCGTGCAGGGGAGCAGCCCCCGCCGGAGGGAGTGGGGGGATGGGGCGGGGCTTTAGCCGCTCTGGGGCTACTGGGCCACGAGAGCAGGGTCCCTACTGCTCCTGCGGCGCGGCTGGCGGTGGAGCCCCGGGAGTAGGAGGCGGGGAGCAGCGGGGCGGGCGCCCGCCGCGAGGCCGAGGGGGAGTCCAGAGCAAGGGCGCGGAGAAGCGTCGGGGTCGGGGCGGTGCCCAGCGGGGTGCCCGCCCTGGAGCCCCCGACCTTGCAGCGGCAGCACCTCCCGAGGGTCTGGAGGAGGGGCCTGCGGGGGGCGCCGTCGAGGTCTCGAAGAGTTTGGCCAAGAGAGACCCAAGGTCCAGCACAGCAGCCTTCATGCCTCGACAGTGGACACGCCGTCCTCGCCGCCGCCCGAGAGTCCAGACCGCGGGGATCCGGCCGAGGCGGCCCGGGCGGGGGCGAGGAGCCTGGGGTCCCCGCACCCGGAGCCCCGGAGGCCCCTGCCTCCGTCTCCTCCCCGAGGAACCGCCCAGGGCGCTCAGCTCCGCGCCGCTGGGGTCGCCCTTCCCCGGTCCGGGTCCGCCCGCCGAGCGCCCCGCCTGCGGGGAGCAGCGCCGCCTCGTCCCAGCGCCGCGAGACCCCCGAGGGCCGAAGGGCCAGGAGCGCCGGGAGGCGCGGCCGCCGCCCGCCGCCCGCCGCCCGCCGCCCGCCGCCCGCCGCCCGCGGTTGCTACGTTCAACACACCCCGCCGCGCTCCAGGCTAATTGGGCCCCAGGTGCGGCTCGGGCTGTGCCCGCGGGGGACGCCCCACTCCTCGCCTGGTTCCGCCTTAAAGGAACACGCCCCCATTTCCCCGGCGCTTGGAGCCTCGCAGATCCTATCCGCTGAGCTCAGGGCCCAGGGCCCTGAAAGAGAATCCTGGCTCCCAAAGGTTCTGGAACTTACCCAACCTGACAAGCTCGCACGTGCTGGGGTCAGGTCACCTCTCTGATGATAGGGAAGGTAGGTAGAAAGGTGTGCTTGGGCGAATGAGCTTGAAACAGCAGCGCCCACCCCCCTACCCCAGGGTCCTGCTCAAACCCTGTTACTAAGGCTGGGGTGGGAGCGACAGCGAGGTGCGCCACCTACGAACCTGCAAACAAGACTGGCTCTGAGAACTAAAGTAGTAAGACCCACGCATACCTGTTTCAACACCTGTCGGAGTGAACCAAGAGACTGTGTAACTCAAATGTTTGAGAACTCAAATTATAATCGGAACGACTACAAATTCAAAGACAGATATGGAAGGCAATGTTTGTTATTAAGTGGAATATATTGTATTTTGCTTAATCTGAAAATCATATGTGAAAGGTAGAGCGTATGGGTGCGAGCATCCAAAGGGGTGTGGGGTCAGTGCTGAACAGAGTAAAAAATAAGATACTGCAGCCAGGCGAGGTGGCTCATACTGTAATCCCAGCACGGGGATTGGGAGGTGAGAGGATCGCTTGAGCCCAGGAGTTCCAGACCAGCCTGAGCAACAAAATAGGGAGACCCCATCTCTACAAATATTTTAAAAAAAAAAAAAAAAAAGCCGGGCGTGGTGGTGCATGCCTGTAGTCCCAGATACTCGGGAGGCTAAGTGATCACTTGGGCCTGGAGTGAGCTGTGATCGCACCACTGCATTCCTGCCTGGGAGGTAGAGTGAGACCCTGTGTCAAAAAAAAAATAGTAATGAGATATTGATGGAGTTTGTCCATTAATATTCAGGGGAGGATCTCAGGAGATACATTTCCTGATTTGGGGTAGGGAAAAGAGATGAATTAAGTCTGGCAGTGAATAAACTGACATTCATCCTTATATACTTGAATCTTTTGTAAGCTATCAAACTGGAGTCTGAGCCACGGTAAACTTCTGTAGTAATGCTAAGTTTTGCGTTATTTGGAGGCAGTTAACCAGTCTTCTGCTCGTGATGTCCGGTCACGATCCCTTTTCCACATCTAACTGCCACCAACAAACATGTACCGGGCACTTGTCTGCTTCAAGATTGCATTAAGCACAGACGTGCAAAGAGCGGTTCTCTTCCCAGAGCATGGAATAATCCGCTTCACGTCATATGCCAAGTGTCTGGTGAGTGCCCTAGAAAACAAGCACAGGTGATGGCAGCCATCGTGGTCAACATTCGCTTGGGGACAGCAGAGCATTTGTATGCCTAAGGGAAGTAAGAGACATGGGTGACTAGGGTCAGATTTTAAAGGGCCTTGGATGTTCAGAGAGGCGAGATCACGCAGTCGTCAGCGTGTGAAGCACCAGCACACAGTGAAGAATCAAAATGAGAGAAAGAGGGAATTAAGAATGGACATCTCTGAGAGCAGCAATGGTAACAAGAGGGAGAGGGCTGGGGGCAAACCAGGGAAGCAGTGCCAACTCCATCACAATGCAGAGACAGCAGCAACAGGCTGCTGTTAAACCATGAACCTTTCTCATGCTCTCTTGTTCCTCTTATGCATCAACTCACCAGGTAGCCTCCGAAGTCTGGACGTTCCATCCAAACACTGGACTGTTTTCATACAGCACTCATTCAGGACTGCAAAGCAGTTTCCCCCAGATTTTTTGTTTATCATATAAGGATCTTATTCTGATTCATGGAGTAATTAAAACCTTATTATATCAGGTCACTTTCAATGCAAATAGAAGTCATTTCTAGAGTATGTGCTTTCAGTGAGTAAGCTGCTAGTCACTCCATTGAATCTGAACATATGTAACTTGAAATAACAGCAAGGGAGGGCCACTGTGGAGCAAAGCTTGAGTCAGCTCACCTAGATCCTTGGGGGTAGCACTTGTTTGCTGCCAGAACTCAGGATTCCTGATATTTCAGACTCAGAAATCTGATTGGCCCAGCACCTTCACAGCTGACCAGTGTCTCTCAGTGTGGAGCCCCACTAACCTGACTCATAAAGCACTGATGCCGTGTTGCATCCTCTGCTGTTTCCCCATAAAAGGAATCCCTTTAGGACCAAATTAATTCCAATGATTGTTAGGTGAGCGTGGAATCAAAGCAAAGGGAAGGAATCATATGGTTCACATACTGGAGAGGCATTAACCATTAGAACCAAGCACCCTTCTTCTTCAGGAGCAACGGTTCCTGAACAGTGGTGCATTCATGCCGCTGTCTTGGGCTCTCTGATTCTAGATCTTTCCATGTTTCCCTTAATAACCACTTCTCTTCTGTGGACATACTTTTTTTTTTTTTAAGTATACAGACAGATGCTGTTAATAAAGCTAGAGAGGCTGGGTGCAGTGGCTCATGCCTGTAATCCCAGCACTTTGGGAGGCCGAGGCGGGCGGATCACTTGAAGTCCACCTGAGTTCAAGACCAGGAGTTCAAGACCAGCCTGACCAACATGGAGAAACGCTGTCTCTACTAAAAATACAAAAATTAGCTGGGTGTGGTGCCGGGTGCTGTTATCCCAGCTACTTAGGAGGCTGAGGCAGGAGAATTGCTTGAACCCAGGAGGCAGACGTTGTGGTGAGCCGAGATCGCACCATTGCACTCCAGCCTGGGCAACAAGAGCGAAACTTCGTCTCAAACAATAGTAATAATAATATAAAAAACAAAGCTAGAGAACAGCTGCATACCCTTCCAGATCCCGGCCTTGAAAGCATTCTGTGTCTAAGGTGTGTTTGCATGTGGCCCAGCTGTGGGTACATTTGAGTTGTGGGCCCCCAGAAGATGTGTTGAAGTCCCATCCCCAGTTCATGTGAATGTGATCTTATTTGGAAATAGGATATTTACAGATGTAATCAAGTTAAGCTGAGGTCATTAGGATGGGCCCTTGTCCAGTACGACGGGTGTACTCTTAAGAAGAGGGAGATGTGGGCACAGACACAGGGGGAGCACCATGACAGAGGCAGAGGCTGGAGTGAAGTGGCTGCAAGCCGAAGGGCGCTACAGGCTGACGGCCACGACCAGACGCTAAGAAGAGGCAGGGATGACTCCTCGCCTACAGGTCCCCGCAAACACCTCAGTTAGGACTTCCCGTTTCCAGAACTGTGAGAAAAAATTTTTGTTGTTTTAAGCCACCCAGCTTATGGCACTTTGTTATGGCTGTCCTAGGAAAGATCCATGATTGGGGTATTAATTAATTTTGGGTTACTTCAAGATCATAGTGTCTTGCTTGTACCTCTGTGAGAGTCTTTAGTGGGTAAATTCACTCTAAAAAGCTGGCTACAAATTGAAATGGTAATCGTAATTGTTTTAAATCTATAGGGAGAATGACAAGAATCATAAAAAGGAGATGGCGGTGGTGGGGAAGAAGTATCATCCTTGGTTACAGTAGTAGACGTAGCATTCTGACCAGCCAGCCCCATGAAGAAGGCACACGGAAGGAATAGTGGATCCTTTCCTTTGGAGGGCCTTCCTTCGAAAATGACCTATAATTGCAAACACAATAAGCCATTCTTAGCAAGTTGTCCACTCTTTTGTACCCATTGTTCATCCATCAACAGCCTTTCATAGACACAGCCAGGCTTCCCTGTTAATTACCAGCAGCATGTCATGCTCAGAACGTGAGCCTCAGGTGATGTGGTCTGGCTCAAGCAGGATCAGGCAATGAAAGTAAATACAGTAAATAGTTAATCTTTCTTTCTACTGATTTTATATAGACTATTAAAAATGTCAGGGTAAGGCCCGGCATGGTGGCTCAAGCCTGTAATCCCAGCACTTTGGGAGGCCGAGGCGGGCGGATCACCTGAGGTTGGGAGCTCAAGACCAGCCTGACCAACATGGAGAAACCCCGTCTCTACTAAAAATACAAAATTAGTAGGGCGTGGTAGCACATGCCGGTAATCCCAGCTACTTGGGAGGCTGAGGCCGGAGAATTACTTGAACCTGGGAGGTGGAGGTTGCAGTGAGCCGAGATCATGCCATTGCACTCCAACCTGGGCAACAAGAGTGAAACTCCATCTCAAAAAAAAAAAAGAAAAGAAAAGAAATGTCAGAGTAGTGCTTTATGTGATAAAATTATTCTGCTTATATTGATTAACAATTTCATTAATTGTCTTCCTGATGTGTATAATAACGCTTGGCTACATCATGGAGAAAGTATTAGGAAATTATGACCATGTTGCTATGAAGAAAAGTGTTTTGGAAACCTGAAAGTTAAAACAACCTGAGTAATTAATCTGTTTAAGACGTTAAATCTCCTCACTTAGCATGACACCAGTATTTTACAAAGAAAAATACTGTCGATTTTTATTATAAAAATGTCAAACTTCTGAACAATCAGAAACATTTGTTGATTCAACAAACATTTACTAAGCACTACAGGGAGGCACTGCAGACGGGCGGACTGTGGGTCTGAACTGTGTAGGCTCATGGTCTGTTTTTGCCACTAAACACCACCAAGACTTCTCTCTGTTCGTTAGTTTCCTCAGCTGTACTTATCTGAATGGTGCCTTGTAAGAGTTATATTAACTAATACATGTGAGGTCACTAGAACAGAGCATAGCACTTGACAAATTCTCAGTAGATGTTAGTTTTTATTATATATGACCCCAGGTTACATTGAATAACTAGAGAAAAAGATCTAGAAGGAAATTATAGCTACATTTGCTTCCAAGTTTATTCCTTTTTGTATAATGTGAACAAAAATTTGTTTGCAACAAATGCGTATTATTTGTTTTCAGTGATAAACGCAATAAATGAAAGCCTCTGTAAAGCCTTGGGCAAATTTTCTTGCTATTTGATTGAGCCCTTGGATTCTACTGAGGGAAAACTATTAAAATAACAATAAGAACAATTTTAGGCCTGATGTGGTGGCAGACATCTGTAATCCCAGCTACTCGGAGGCTGAGGCAGGAGAAGCTTGAACCCGGGAGGCAGAGGTTGCAGTGAGCCGAGATCATGCCGTTGCACTCCAGCCTGGGGGACAGGAGTGAAACTCTGTCTCGAAAAATAAAATAAAATAACAATAAGAACAATTTTAAACTGATCAAAAGGCAGTGTTACATCACAGTCATTCTTGATAGACCATGACCCCATTCCCCGAGTACCGTAGCAGATACAGTGTAGTGGGAAGGCGGAGGACCAGACCGCAGAGGCAGGTAAGGTACATTTAGCTGCAGGGAACAGGGAGATGGCCCTCACTGGCCTTAGCTTGAGCATTCAAGATGCTTCAGTAGCTCACAATTCACTTCCCACAGTTCACTGCCTCTGGGATTGCTGCGGTAAATTACCAATGTCAGAGAGACCCAAGCTCATTCTCTTTCGTTCACGCATTGTCAGGGTGTATGGCTTGTTTCCTGGTGTTTCCGAGGTGTCACCCTCAGCACCAGCCATCTTTCTTTAAATAGCTACATCTGGTCGGGTGCGGTGGCTCACGCCTGTAATCTCAGCACTTTGGGAGGCTGAGGTGGGCGGATCACGAGGTCAGGAGTTGGAGACCAGCCTAGACAACATGGTGAAACCCCATCTCTACTAAAAATACAAAAATTAGCTGGGCGTGGTGGCACATGCCTGTAATCCCAGCTACTCAGGAGGCTGAGGCAGGAGAATTGCTTGAACTCGGGAAGTGGAGGTTGCAGTGAACCGAGATCTCGCCATTGCATGCCTGGGTGACAGAGCAAGAGTCTGTCTCAAAAATAAATAAATAAATAGCTACATCCAAGGTAATAAGAAGGTTCAGGTCACCCTCTCTCATTAAAGAACGAACTACTTTCCAGAAGCCTCTCCAACTGAGTCCCATTGGCTATAACCAGGTCAAAAGTCCACAGCTAAACTAATCATCAGAAAGAGACATAGACCCAGCAGGGTGGCTCATGCCTTAATCCCAGCACTTTGGGAGGCAGAGGCTGACAGATGGATTGAGCCCAGGAGTTCGAGACCAGCCCAAATATTAAAAAATTAGCTGGGCATGGTGGCTTATACCTGTCTTCTTAGCTATTCCAGAGGCTGGGTGGGAGGATCACTTGAGTCTAAGAGGTTGAGGCTGCAGTGAGCTAAGATCATGTCACTGCACTCTTCCAGCCTGGGTAACAGAGTAAGACCCTGTCTGAAAAAAAAAGCAAGAAAAGAAAACTAAGACTAAGAGAGAGAAATAATGCTATTTTTCTAGGGCTAGAAGGGATCCCCTTTCCCTGAATATGTTGCCCCCTGAACAAAATCAGCATCCCTAAACCAAGAAAGAGTGTGAGGTGTGGGTGTCTGTTGGGCAGGTAACTGGCAGTGTCTGCTGTAGTTGGGAGCTCCAATGAAGAGTCTGACTGTCCATTGTTAGTAGACTGAAAGGGCAGCTACTGATTTACAGCACCTCTATGCTCTGTTAATATCATGCATGCACAGAGCACTCCGCCATTTCAAATGCTATCATTCACGAGACAGCAAGATACCTTCTCAAAGCCAGCCTTTGAATTTCTGGATGACATGCCAACGTCATATCATAGAGTGCTTTGGTAAGAGGCTCATAAAACACAAGAATAACAGCTATGCACACAGACTTTAGACATACCCATTCCCCCAGAGTGTGTGTTTTCCAGCTAAGCATGCCTCTAGACTGGGGCGTGATCCAGGGAGAGCAAAAGAGGGAAAGGAGATTGAAGGTAGATAAAAAGAGAGATAAGAGGAAGAAGAGGAAGATGAAGGAGAGAGCATGGAACTGGGGAGACTCTCCTTAAAGTTTGGAGCACGCCTTATGACACCTGCTGCAAGTTATTTGAAAGTCCAATACTCAAAATCCACTGTGCCAAGATTAACAAGAAGGTCAATTTTCTAACCACAGTCCTGAGCCATCCCTTAAATACACCCTCCCGCTTTATACATTCTACCATTACGCTCAGAAATCACCAGGGGCTCCCTAAGGAGGGAGGCTGAGGCGAGGGGCAGCCGTTCCCTCCCCTCTCTTCTAAGCTGGGATCTGATATTAGGACCACATACTCTAAGGTCAGACCATGACACGTGAGCCAGCAGAGATGGATGACATGGCAGGAAGCTGCAGAATCACTAAGCTGCCAGGAGTGGGGCTGAACTGTGATCGGGGTAGTCCAGAGGGATCTTCTGTTTCTCACCACTAGGTACGTAAAAGGGTTTCTCTGAGGAAGGATGAGCTCACTGGACCCAGTGCGCATCCCAGTGGAAACTGCTTGATACCAAAACAACCTGAAGAGCAGCTCTTTAAACCCCTTTGCTCTGAAGAAGGGAGATTTTCAGCAAAGTAGTAGACTGGAAAAGAGGCCCCAACTGAGAATTCCTTTCAAAGTTACATGGCGGCCGAGGCAAAGCCCCGCCTCCCACCTAGGATTTGTGCAGATCCTGGCACCGGCACGGTGGATCTCCAGGTTGCACACTTACAGGTATTCTGTTCACAAGGTTACGTCCTTTCTATCCAAGGCCCTTTGCACAGGGTGAAGGCCTGGCTAACAGTCATCCCCAGGCATGTTTAGGAAGGCTTCTAGGAGAAGTGGACACCGAATCTAACCCTGAAACTGCAAGATGTAGCCAAGGAAAGGAGAGAACAGAGCAGTGAAAACAGAACCCCTCAAATGGATAGAAATTTGAAAGGGCGAGGCCCACTTGGAGAACTGAGAGGATTTCTCCCTGTAGTCCTAGAGAGCTACGGTATTGTTCAGAGTGTATCCATCCAATAATCCTTTAATTATTCCATCAGCAAACGTTTTGTGAATTCCTACTCTGTGTCAGGCACTATGTAAGTATAAGGGAATGGTCACACATGAAGCAAGAAAAAAAGAGAACAAGATCACAAAAACAAATTAGAATATAAACGAAGGTTTTAAGTGGGGACCTGGAACCCGCATCATTCTTCCGGGAGTGCCCCCGATCACAGTTCAGCCCCACTCCTGGCAGCATGTTCTTGGAATAGGGATCGCAGAGCTGGAGGGAATGCCGGAGCATCCTGGTTCTCTTGTTTGTTTTCATTCCCAGAAACAGAGCTACTGGAGATGAAATTAGCAGACGGTAAAAGTGTATTTCCACACAATCTCATGTGCCTATTCCCTTTCTATGCCTCCTGCCACAACTTCAATCTAACATTGACTTTTCCAACAGCTTCTTTTTTGACAAATTACGATGTTCCAGTCACCCTTCTAGATAGTGGGGATACCAAGATGAGTATGATAGGGCTCTCTGTGTTCAAAGTTCTATCCTATTCCAAGGGCTCAGGACAGAGTCAGATACTGTAACAGTGTCTGCCACACCGTATGCTGTTAGACTAAGGGCATGGATAACGTATGATGGACACCTAAATAATGAAGCGATTCATCCTGCAAGGCAGAAAGGGCAGCGCTATGAAGGACGGATTCTCACAGAGTTGGCTCTGTCCAACTGGAGAGGAGAGGAGAGGCTGTTGCTTGCAGAGGGAGGAGCACAGAGACACGACTGTGACAGGCGAGGGGACAGAGCGGTCAGGGGTGATGGCACCAAGCATAGGAGACGTGGTAAAACAAAACCAAACAAAATCAAACAAGGAGATAAACTCGACCCAGTTGCGAAGGGTCTTGAAGGCCACACTAGGTCAATATGTTAATGGTGGAGAGTGTCCAGGTTCTTGGCATCTTGAACAAAGAATTGGACAAAACACACAAAGCAAGGAAGGAATGAAGGGTTTTATTGAAAATGAAAGTACAGAGCCGGCCGCGGTGCCTCATGCCTGTAATCCCAGTACTTTGGGAGGCTGAGGTGGGTGGATCGCCTGAGGTCAGGAGTTTGAGACCAGCCTGGTCAACATAGTGAAACCCCGTCTCTACCAAAAATACAAAAATTAGCTGGGAAGGTGGCGGGCACCTGTAATCCCAGCTACTAAGGAGACTGAGGCAGGAGAATCGCTTGAACCCGGGAGGCGGAGGTTGCAGTGAACCGAGATCGCGCCACTGCACTCCAGCCTGGGAACAAGAGTGAAGCTCCATCTCAAAAAAAAAAAAAAAGAAAGAAAGAAAGAAAGAAAGTACACTGCACAGTGTGGGAGCAGGCCCGAGCATAGGGGCTCAAAAGCCCCGTTACATGATTTTTGGGAGTTTAAATACCCCCTAGAGGATTCCATTGGTTACTTGGGTTATGCCCTATGTAAATGGAGAGTTTGAAGTAAAGTTACAAAGTCATTTACAGCATAGGTTCTGTGGAGAGGATATTTCCTGTCACAACTGAAGTCTGAATTGGGCTTATATTCCCTGCCTCCAGACCCTATTTTCCTGCCTCAATCTGAACTTGTCCTATGTAAATAGGGGCATCTCAAGAACCTCAGTCTGTTCCCAGTCGATCCCAGTATCTCACTCTTCCTAAAACCCAGCTCTTCACTCCATACTGCTTCTACTATCAAAGCATCTTTATGACTCCTCGCTTCCACTCACTCACTTCCTTGGTCTGGTATTTGAGCTTCCCCACCTCATGCGTTGGCCCATCCAAAATCTGGGGCATCCATATCTAGGGCCTGAAAAAGAGGGGAAGAAAGTGCTGCTGAAATTCTGGCTAAAGCCATTGACTAGCAGGAATGGAATTTAGCTGAAGGTTTAAAGAAATGAGTGCAGGGTGGGTTGAGTGGCTCACACCTGTAATCCCAGCACTTTGGGAGGCTGAGGTGGGAAGATCACTTGAGGCCAGGAGTTTAAGACCAGCCTGAGCAATATAGTGAGAACTCATCTCTACTAAAAATCAAAAAAATTAGCCAGGTGCGATGGTGTACACCTGTAGTCCTGGCTACTGGGGAGGCTGAGGTGGGAGGATCACTTGAGTCCAGGAGGTCAAGGTTGCAGTGAGCTGAGATCATGCCATTGCACTCCAGCCTGGGCAACAGAGCAAGACGCTATCTCAAAAAAAAAAAAAAATGGGTGCAAAATAGAGGAGAAGGCAATAAAAAACAAACTGTGACATCTAAGGTGGGCAAGGTATGAAGAGGAGAATTTCTTAGGAGGTGCAAGAACTAGAATAATTAAGTTTACCTAGAGTGTTCCCAAAAGTGTGCTGTGCAGAACATGCCTTTGACAGGATGCTGATAACAGTTACCACTGGAAGGGTTCTATAATCAAATTGGTTTGGCAACTGCCTCAATAATGAAGGTTAAACGGCTTTCTTTATAGCAGGCATCTTAGTTTTTTCATATGCTGGTATGCATTGAGTATTTCTGAGAGAAGAAGGTAGTATACCATCTTTCCCACATCTCTTTGGCAGGAACCCCTTTCATAAGACGTTATCTTACAACACTAGTGAGGAACACCAATTAACGCCTTAGATGTATGAAGACATAGCAGGAGAGAATTTGGAACCCGGATTGGGACAGGCCAATGGAAAGTTTTGGATTCATTTTATTCCATCCTAGCAGCATGGCTGAACCTGTGCTGGGAGTGGCTAACCAGAGCCTGTGAGTTGGAGTGCAAGGGAAGAAGCTGGACTTCTGAAGAAATGACAGAAGCGTTCATGAAAGAAAGAGGCAGCCCCTCAGTGTTATGCTGCCAAAGGCCCCGGGCCGGATGGTACCTGTGCCCACCAAGTAAAGGCTTCTCTGTCTTTTATCTTCTCCTTCTGTGTGCAGTGCCCCTCAGATCCTGGAGATGCTCAGAGCCCCAGGCAGCAGGTGAAAGAGTAGGGGGAGTGTGGAGCCAAAGGAAGTCAACACTACCCGGCTCCCTGATGCGGGCGTCCAGCAGGCTGCAGCAGGTCTCCGACAGAGAAGAGGAGAACTCCAACTGGGAAAGAGTTTGTGCTTTCGTTATTACTACAGGACTGGAGTTTTGCACCATGATGCTGGGACATGCTTTGTGCTATCTAAGTGTGTCTAATAAGCCAGAGGTTTCACTCAAATGGCAGGATGAAAAAAAGACAGCTTTGAGAGAGGAAGAAAGAACAACGGAGGTTTCTGACTGGACTTTACAAGTCCAGCTTGTCCAGCAGACCAGTTCCGCGTGGCTCATAGGGTGGACACACCCTGCTTTGCTGCCTGGCTCCCCTCTTGGGGAAATAGCATTGGCTTGTTTTGTGGGGGCCATTCCTCCTGCCATTCTCTCCATGTGGTTCTAGTGGGTGCTGCCAACCCCAGCACCCTACTCCCATGGCCACAAACATGGACATCTATCCCCAGCTAGACCACGCAAAGGACTGTCCTGAGGTTTTGGAAACCACAGTAGGAAAGAGGGCTAGTGCCTTGTTGAAGGGAAATGGCAGCCTCAAAGATCCTGGGCGCCCACATTTCCAGCCATGCAAACCAATGCCGCCATCATGCAGAGAGAAGCACACACTGCTTGGTGGTGTCAGAGCCCCGTTCCAGCTCCCCTTCCGAGTTTGGTTGTCCCACAAACTTGCCTCCTTGTTGCCTAAACAATGAGCTTCTGTCCCTCTCGACCAAGTACTCACTCAGATTAAAAAAAGAGATCTCTGAAAGGAGCCAAGAAGATCCCCATGTGAAGGGAGGTAGAAAGGAAAACAAGGGAGCGCACCTTGACGTGCAGGAGCAGCCAGGCACTCACAGGGCGGGTGCGGGAGCAGCCGGGCACCCACGCGGCGGGTGTGCTCCTCTCCCGTGGGACACAGACACACTCACCGCATACCAGCTTCCACAAGAGTGCTCTGTACTAGAAAGCAACATGAAGCACTACCATGTCATAATTTTGTCTGAGTCCAGACAAAAATAACGTCACTGTGCCACCCTCAAAATACCATAACCAGTCCTCTCTCAGCTCAGTGATTGCTATTTCTTTTTTTTCTTTGTTGAGATGGAGTTTCGCTCTTGTAGCCCAGGCTGGAGTGCAATAGCGTGATCTCTGCTCACTGCAACCTCCGACTCCCAGGTTCAAGCGATTCTCCTGCCTCAGCCTCCCGAGTAGCTGGGATTACAGGTGTGCACTACCACACCTGGCTAATTTTTTATTTTTAGTAGAGACGGGGTTTTACTATGTTGGCCAGGCTGGTCTCCAACTCCTGACCTCAGGTGATCCTCCCACCTCAGCCTCCCAAAGTGCTGAGATTACAGCTGTGAACCCCACGTCCAGCTAGTGATTGCTATTTCTTTTACAACTTTATCCCTGCTCTAGTCTCCTCTTCCTGAATTTACCCATCCCAAGCCCAAATCCTATATAATAGGATTTTTCAAGCCCCTTCTTACTGACACCCCATGATGTGTTTCCTTCCTCACTGCAATGAAGCAAACCCCAGCTTCTTTAACTGCAGGTGAGTTCGTTGTCTGACTGCAGGACATTAACACTGTGAAAACATCCTTGTCTGTTAAAAAACAAAATTATTGGCTTTTTATGAAGTCATTTGTTTCTCAGAATTTTTGAAACAGACCTTATTTAAAAAAAAAAGTTTGGAAGCTTGCATTAGTGCCCAAGCCAACTGCGCTCTGTATGTTTTAATTCTTGTTTTAATTTTAGAGGCAGGGTCTTGAAACCACCTTTGTGAAAATTATAGCAGAGAGAAAGTTACGACGGTGAAAGAGATCTGACCTAACCGACTCCATCTTGCTTCTGACCTCCAGGCTGCCCGTGTTCATTCCTGAGCGTAGGCCGAACTAACTTTAAACAAGGGTGGTAGCCCTTTCCTAAAATAAACCCCCTTCTTGCCTGGGGACTGGACTGCCTTTGTAAAACTAACAAGTTAGCCACAAGGTTAGAAGTTACGGCTCTGGAGTCATGCAGCCAGAGGCCACAAGATCACTAGCCTCCTCAATTGCTCCTATGAATAACATAGCATTATACAACTTAAGATTGATGTTTGAGGTCTTTTTCAGACCCTGCGCTTGATGGATCAGCTGGCGCCACTCAGATCCATAAACGGGCTCACCTGGTCTTGTGGCTTCCACTCCAGAGCCTACTCAGTGTGAAAGGACAGCTTCAACTCCACGTGATTTTATCTCTGATCCAACCAATCAGCATTCCCCATTCCCTGCCCCCCCCCCCCCCCCCCCCGCACCCCCGGCACCCATCAAATTGTCCTTTAAAATTTCCAGTCAGCTCTATCTGGGCAGCAGGCAAGATAAACCCATTGGGTGGTTATAGGGTCTCATTCTGTTACCCAGGCTGGAGTGCAGTGGCACGGTCGTAGCTCACTGTAGCCTCAAACTCCTGGCCTCGGACAATTCTCCCAGCTTAGCTTCCCAAGTTGCTGCAACTACAGGCTCACACCACCTCGTCAAACTAATTTTTAAATTTTTTGTAGAGACAGAGTCTTGCCGTGTTGCCCAGGCTGGTCTCAAACTTCTGGCCTCAAGCAATCCTCTCACCTTGACCTCCCAAAATGCTGGAATTACAATGAGCCATTGCACCTGCCCTTTTAATTCTTAAGTACCTCAAAGGGCGCGGTGGATGTTGTAGTGAAACAGGTGTGACCACCAAGTATTTTACCTGCTGCCCACACAGAGCTAATTTATCAAGACAGGGGAATTGCAATAGAGAAAAGTTTAATTCATACAGACCCAGCTGAACAGGAGACTGGTGTTTTATTACTCACATCAGTCTCCCCGAAAATTGGTAGACTAGGGTTTTTTTTTGGTTTTGTTTTTGAGACGGACTCTTGCTCTGTTGCCCAGGCTGGAGTGTAGTGGCACAATCTCAGCTCACTACAACCTCCACCTCTCAGGTTCAAGTGATTCTCCTGCCTCAGCCTCCTGAGTAGCTGGGATTACAGGAGCCCACCCCCACGCCAAGCTAATTTTTTTTGTATTTTTAGGAGAGACGGGGTTTCAGCATGTTGGCCAGGCTGGTCTCGAACTCCTGACCTCAAGTGATCCACCTGCCTCAGCCTCCCAAAGTGCTGGGATTACAGGCATGAGCCACCGCACCTGGCCTTGAGACTAGGGTTTTTTAAGGATAGTTTGGTGGGTAGGGGCCGGGGAATGGGAAGTGCTGATTGGTTGGGTCAGAGATGAAATTATAGGGAGCCAAAGCTGTCTTCTTACACTGAGGTGGTTCCTACGTGGAGCTACAGGACTTGGTGGGTCTGGGTTGAGCCATTATTTGTTGGAAATGCAAAAACTTGAAAAGACATCTCAAAAGGCCAATCTTACATTCTGAAATAGTGATGTTGTCTGCAGGAGTAATTGAGGAAGTTACAAACCTTGTGGCTAATTTGTTAGTCCTACAAAGGCAGTCTGGTTCCCTGGCAAGAGGGAGGTTTGTTTTGGGAAAGGGAAGTTATCATCTTTGTTTCCAAGTTAAACTATACACTAAGTTCCTCCCAAAGTTAGTTTGCTACACCCAGAAATAAACAAGGCCGGAAGCAAGATGGAGTTGGTTAGGTCAGATCCCTTCAATGTCCTAAGTTTCTCACTGTTACAATTTTTGAAAAGGCCATTCTATAGGGAGCTCTGCTCTCAGGATCCAAGCACTTATTCCTCCAGCTGCACAGTGAGTTGGCTTCTGACGGTTCATAACTGAGGCCTTCCCCTTGAATTTCTTTCTTCTTTCTTTCTTTCTTTCTTTCTTTTTTTTTTTTTTTTTTGAGACGGAGTTTTGCTCTTGTTGACCAGGCTGGAGTGCAATGGCGCAATCTTGGCTCACCGCATCCTCTGCCTTCCTGGTTCAAGCAATTCTCCTGCCTCAGCCTCCCAAGTAGCTGGGATTACAGGCATGTGCCACCACGGCCGGCTAATTTTGTATTTTTAGTAGAACTCGGTTTCTCCATGTTGGTCAGGCTAGTCTCTAACTCCCTACCTCAGGTGATCCGCCTGCCTCCATCTCCCAAAGTGCTGGGATTACAGGCGTGAGCCACTGCACCCGCCCCCCTCCTTGAATTTCTTTTGGCAAAACATATTACTTAAGGTCACACTTCCTCCCTGGGGCTGCCTGTGTCTGTGACTGGTTGATGTGAGGGCATGGAGAGGGGTCCAACCCTTTGCCTAGATTTCTCCTAATTCTCTAGGGTCATTCCAGTTCTAGAGCTCCCCATGGGGTTGCCTAAGAACTCAGTTGCAATTGTGAATTGCATCAGAGTTAATCATTCTCTCTCTTCCCAATCCAGCTTATTTCACTCACTTATAAATCAGAGCACCCCTGAAACTTCCTTCATGCAAATCTCCATTCCAAAAGCTGTTTTCTGGGGAACTGACCTAAGAGAAAAGGAAGCTAAATAAGCCAACTCTGTCTGCCCAGAAGTCCTCAAACAAAACTGGAAGAGTTCCACCATCGGAAAGTCTGGTGATTCTTGCCCAATGCACACAAAGAATAAAGAATGGTTTGTGAAAATAGCCACATGGCATAACTCTTTTCTCCCATAAACAGGACAATGGAGCAAGGCTAGAGAGTTACAAGAGCCAAGAGTAGCTAATATGTCACCTAGTGTAATTAGTAATGTCACCTAGTGTAATTAGTAACTGAGTGACTGTCCTTTGTTATTTTAACACAGATATATATGTTTATAGAAAAAAAAGTGCTTGAAGCCCCTTTTGTTATGTGACAGTCAGCCTGGCTTTGGACTGTGAAGTTACAGTCTATGTTCCTCTGTTTAACTGGCTGACACCTAAATCTAAGGCACAGATCCCAGGAGGGAATTTCATCTTGATGTCTGGGTTTGCCAGTTGAAAGCCATAAAGTCACAATTTCAAAACATTGCATCTATATGAAAGGTGACAACATGCTAGCAGCCCTCACTCTCGGCACCTCCTCTGCCTTGGAATCCACTCTGGTGGCGCCTGAGGAGCCCTTCAGCCCACCACTGCACTGTAGGAGCCCCTCTCTGGGCTAGCCAAGGCCGGAGCTGGCTCCCCCTGCTGGTGGGGAGGTGTGGAGGGAGAGGCACAGGTGGCAGCCAGGCCGGGGAGAGTTCCGTGGGGGGCACGTGCACAGGCTCTGCCGGCCCGCACTCTGAGCAGCCAGCCAGGCCCGCCGCCAGCCCAGGGCAATGAGGTGCTTAGCACCCGGGCCAGCAGCTGCGGAGGTTGGGCTGGGTCCCCCAGCACTGCTGGCCCACATGTACTGTACTCCAATTCTCGCCGGGCCTCGGCCGCCTACCCTGGGGCAGGGCTGGGGACCTGCAGCCTACCATGTCCAAACCCCCCTCCCCCACAGTGGGCTCCCACGCAGCCCAAGCCACCCCGGCAGTGCCCGGCCCCATCCACCGCCCAAAGGCTGAGGAGACCAGGCATGGCTTGGGACTGGCAGGCAGCTCTGCCTGCAGCCCCAGTGCAGGATCCACCAGGTGAAGCCACAGAGGAGTCCTGAATGCAGCGGGGATTGGGTAACTTTTATATCTAGCTCAGGGATCGTAAATGCACCAATCAGCACCCTGTCAAAATGGTCCAATCAGCTCTCTGTAAAATGGACCAATCAGCTCTCTGCAAAATAGACCAGTCAGCTCTCTGTGAAATGGACCAATCAGGAGGATGTGGGTGGGGTCAGATAAGGGAATAAAAGCCGGCTGCCCGAGTCAGCCAGCACCAACCAAGTTGGGTTGTCTTCCTGGTTGTCAACGCTTTGTCAACTACTTGGGGTCTTTTCCACGCTGTGGAAACCTTGTTGTTTGGTTCTTAACAATAGATCTTACTGCTCCTCACGCTTTGGGTCCACACCACCTTTAAGAGCTGTAAGACGGTGAAGGTTTGCGGCTCCTCTTTGAAGTCAGCGAGACCACCAACCTACCAAAAGGAAGACACTGCCAACGCATCTGAAGGAACAAACTCCAGACACACCATCTTTAAGAACCATAACACCATCTTTAAGAACCGTAACACTCATCGTGAGGGTCTGCGGCTTCATTCTTGAAGTCAGCGAGACCATCTCCACTCACTGAAATCTCACCTACCGTGGAAGGGGTTGTTTCACCTCTGTGGAGTCATCTCTGCCCAGGTCCATCTTTGAAATCCTTTTGCACCCAGGTTCTATTGCCGACAGGTTCTATTGTTCACCCAGATTCTAAATCCTATCTTGCTGTTTACTATAGTAATTAGCACCGGGCTAGGCACCTGTAGCTGCTCAGAAAAGACGATTTTTAATAAAGGCTTTGTGAATGTATAACATACATACCGTGAAATTCACCTGTTTTAAGTATCCAACTCAATGACTTTCAGTAAATTTACATGGTTGTACAATTATTACCATAACCCAATTTTAGAGCATTTTCTTCACCTGAGAAAAGTCTCTTACGCCTATTTGCAGCCACACCCCATTCCTGTTCCTAGGCCCAGACAACTGCTAATCTGCTTTGTGTTTCAATAGATTCCAAGAAATGCCTTCTAAGTTCTTGATTTGAAGCCCCTTTACATGTTTGAATGGTCACTATAACTTTACCATTGAGTCTCCTTTACAACCTAAGATGTATATTTGAACAATTAGAAGTTGTTAACTAAGTGGCATTGAAAACTCCTCCCCTCCTCACTAACAAATTGCTAGCATCTACTTCTGATTACAATCTAAAAGTTATTTTTAGGTAGAACTAAATACAAAGATTTATTTTAAACTCAGTGTTGATTCAGTTAGGTTTTGTTTTGCAACGTGAAAAACAGGAAGAAGTTGGAGTGAACAGATAACATGATGGCATCCTGAGAGGATTCAAACAAGTCAAGTCACTTGGGCAAATCAAAGAAGAGGTCAAACATCCTTTTCCTCAATCCCCTTCTCTCAAACCCTGGGGACAAGGATTCCTCCTGGGAACAATTACACAGGACAGCCTGCAGAAGTTCTGGATGTTACTTCCTCCCTAGGTCAGAGAGGAGTCAGAGTTTACACCTTTTCCTAGTTTTACTGGTATTCATTTAGAGGTCATTATCTGTGCATCTTAACCTCTTAACTATTAAGCAACTTAATGATGTATTGAATATGTCATTGATATATTTGAGGCAGGAGAATGGGGTCTGGAGGCAGGGAACCTAAGGGCTTCCTAGAAGTAAATCAAGGTGAAAACCCTAACTTTCTACCACCAAGTAAATAACTTTGTAAGGCTAGCTCAGCTATGGCAGGAAATACCCTCTTCATTTGCATAGGGTGCACACCAAGTAAATAACTTTGTAACTTCACTTCAGCCTCTTCGTTTACATAGGGCATACACCAAGTAACCAATGGAAGCCTCTAGAGAGTATTTAAACCCCAGAAAATTCTGTAACCCGGTTTTTGAGCTGGTTGCTCGGGCTGCTCCCACCCTGCATGGTGTGCTTTCGTTTTCAGTAAATCTCTGCTTTTGTTGCCTCCTTCTTTGTGCATTTTGTCCAATTCTTTGTTCAAAGCAGCAAGAACCTGGACACCCTCTACCAGCAACGTATCAATATATTAAATATAGATATTATATATTAAATAGCATTGAAATGTGACATATTAAGCAACTTGATATATTGACTAACAATAATGATTTATTTAAAATATCTTATGAATAGTTGAGAAATCTTGATAACACACAAAGCATATAAGAAAAGCAGAAGCTGTGATTTTTATTTTATAATGCCAAAATAAAACAGGATTATCGCACAGTTAAAAAGCAAATCTTAACTAAAATGCTGAAAAGCAGTGTCTCAGCTGTCAGGTTGGCAAATAACATGAAAGTGGTAATTAGTCCTCCACACACTCACAGTGTTGGCCGACTAGAGACTCTTCAGAACCAGCGGCACAGTGGATATGTCTCATCCAGGGTCATGGAAATCAGCCTTGAGAATAATGACTTATTGGGGGCCGGTCGCGGTGGCTCAAGCCTGTAATCCTAGCACTTTGGGAGGCCGAGACGGGTGGATCACGAGGTCAGGAGATCGAGACCATCCTGGCTAACCCGGTGAAACCCCGTCTCTACTAAAAAACTAGCCGGGCAAGGTGGCGGCGCCTGTAGTCCCAGCTACTCGGGAGACTGAGGCAGGAGAATGGCGTGAACCTAAGAGGCGGAGCTTGCAGTGAGCAGAGATCACGCCACTGCACTCCAGCCTGGGCCACAGAGCGAGACTCCGTCTCAAAAAAAAAGAAAGAAAAAGAAAGAAAAAGAGAATAATGACTTATTTAAATCAAAGTTCCAAAATGTGACATCTCAAATGCTCCTTGAATTCAGCAGACAAGTGAACATTTCAGGTATAGAAATTAACTCAGCCTTATAATTTCAGGTTTCTCTTTAAATACTGGAACTATAAATATTTCAAAAAGTTATTCAGGTCTATTTCCAATAATCAGACTCTCTTTTATTGTAAAACTGAAAAGTTTTTTGTTGTATTGTAAAACAAACATAAAAAGGCTGGGCATGGTGGCTCATGCCTGTAATCCTAGCACTCTGGGAGGCCAAGGCGGGTGGATCACCTGAGGTCAGGTGTTTGAGACCAGCCTGGCCAACATGGCGAAACCCCATCTCTACTAAAAATACAAAAATTAGCCAGGCATGGTGGCATGTGCCTGTAATCCCAGCTACTTGGTGGCTGAGGCAGGAGAATAGTTTGAACCCAGAAGGTGGAGATTGCGGTGGGCGGAGATTGGGCCCCTGCACTCCAGCCTGGGCGACAGAGCCAGACTCTGTCTCAAAAACAAACCAACGAATAAAAAACAAAAATAAAAATAAAAATAGTCTTTCTAGATAAGGACTACCTTATACATGGCATATTATTTTATGGTAAAATAATACATTCCTGTGACTATATTATACGGTGATCATCATCACTAATTATATAGGAATATCTAAGATGCTATTTATTATCATAATTTTCAAGATCAGGAGACAAAGAATCCCAGTGAGCCCGAGTGATTTCGCCAATGCCATCTCCTGAGTCTGTAACCATGGGAGGAAGGTTCTGTTTCCACAAAGCCGGTTACTGATTAGCCTTCAGAAAGCAAGCCTGCCCACAATACTTTTAGTAGGAGAATTGTTTCTACCCTCCCACAGCAGAAACTCATATCTCAGGAAAATACAAGTCAATATTCATTCAAGTAATCATCTCATTAATGAAAATGAATTGCAAATGTTTTCTGCCCTTGGGTATGCATATTAAAAAATATTTAACATTTAACGAAATCAATACTGAGACAAGTACTTACTAAAATACAAAGTGTTTCCATTGAAAAAATACTGTAATTAAACTTGTTAAAAATATGGGTATATATTTTACTCTTTTACAAAAGAAATAGCATTATACCCATTGAAACAATTATCTTTCTTTTAAGTGTATCCAAAAAACGAAAAGATCATCACAAACCCTAATGTAACTCTAACTTTTCTAAAAATGAGAAATGTTTTAAAACTCCTTAAGTTGTCACAGGCTCAGTGGCCGATCGTGTATTTATCAGTAGAGAATGTTCTTATGTGCTTCTGTGTTTATTTTGGGTAAAATTTAGTCAGTTGTCAAAAATAGGCCTGAAATAAGGAGATACATTTTCCTAGAAGAGATATAATTGTGATAGAATATAATCACTTACAAATATGAATAAACAAATTATAACACCTTTATGGAAAACTTAAATTTGCCATGGAACTTTTTAAATAGAGAAGGTTTCTCCTTTGCTAATTGAATATTTAAATAAATTTAATGTACTGAGTTTTTGGATCCAAGTGCTACTTGCAGTTTATGATGAAAGGCACCTATCCGTTCTTTCTGAACTGGCCAGTTCAAGATGCAGTGAGATTTAAACATTCCTCTTCGCAAACAGAGTGCATGGTTCAGTTTATAATCTGGAATCTCCTCAAGGAAAATCAATATAATGGAATCCAGATTTTGTTCAATAGCTTGTTGAACGGCATGATGTACCTTGAATCTAAGTAAAGAAAAGTGTCGAAGAATTAATACACAGTTCTTAACAGCCAGAATCACTACTATTTAAAATAGTCTGTAACAGAGTTTAAGCTGTTACTGAAACTCAGGGGTTTTTTTTCTTAATTTTATTTTTAAAATTCTTTGAGTTGAGTAATATTGGTAATATTTAAAAGTTTAATTGAAGCCGGGTGTGGTGGCTCACGCCTGGAATCCCAGCACTTTGGGAGGCAGGTGGGCAGATCACCTGAGGCCAGGAGTTCAAGACCAGCCTGGCAACATGGTGAAACCCCATCTCTATTAAAAATACAAAAATTAGCCAGGCGTGGGGGCACGCACCTGTAATCCCAGCTACTCGAGAAGCTGAGGCAGGAGAATTACTTGAACCCGGGAGGTGGAGGATGCAGTGACCTGAGATCACACCACTGCACTCCAGCCTGGGCAACAGGGTGGGACTCCATCCAAAAAAAAAAAAAGTTTAATTGAAAAGCAAGTACACACTTAAAATTTCACAATGTTTACCTACCTTTTGCATAATGGGTCTTTTAATAGATGGTGTGTTATAATAAAAATAATTTTTCTGCTTCTTTTGATGCTGTTAACAATTGCTTCCAGTTCAAAAACACCTGCCTCAAAGTCCCTTTCTTCCAGACAAAATTTGAGAGATTGGTCTTCCTTTTCCATTGAAGAGAAATGTTCCCAGACCCAATCCTTATCTTTATGGGCGTGAATTATATATGCTGCATATTCAAACTGTTCTGTCTGTCTGTCTATTTCTTTGAAACCAAGAACTCGATGTACTGAAACATTCCAGTAAAAAGATATCCTCCAGCCCTCAAAGTGGATGAGAAGTACAACAAAGATAAAAATCAACAGGATACTGGTATTGATCATGAAAAGGAGTTCAAAGGGGGCACTGTCTTTGCAGGATGATGTGTCAAAAAGTCTCACTGGGAACCCATGATAGTGAGGTGGAGTGTTGCAAAGGTAGTGGCTTGACAGCTCAGGGATGTTGGCATGGGTCTTGTTAATCCAGTTAACAAACCAGGCGATACTTTCACATGTGCAATCAAAGGGATTAAAGCGCATATCTAAGTTACTCAGGTTCCTGAAAGCTGGCCCGAAAACCTTCTTCTCAACTGATGTTATGAGATTCTTCTGAAGGTTCAATGACTTTAGAGACACCTGATTATCAAAGACAGACTCTGGAAGTGTGTTTAAATTATTCAATCCTAAATCAATGATCTTTAGTTCAGATAAATCCTTGAAGACCTCAACTGGGATCTCGTCAAAGCCATTAGACTCCAAGTTAAGGATGTGGAGGTGAGACAGACCTTTTAGGAAATAAACAGGACCACCAGGGTTTGCGTGTTTCCAGAGCCGTGCTAAGTTGTTATGCTGCAAATCCAGAATTTCTAGTTTCTCAAGACCTTCCAACATGTCATCATTTATGTTGGCTATGTTGTTGTTGCTTAGATCCAGAATGGTCAGGTTACCAAGAGGCTGGAATGGTGAAGGAGAGCAATCCACATTTTTAAGGGCCACCCTTCGGAGCATCAGTCGTTGAAGGCTTCGGACCAAGGCAAAGGAGTTCTTAGTCAGTTGCAGGTACTTGTTGTAGGAAAGATAGATTTCGAAAATATTTTCTAGACCACTCCATTCCTGGCCTGTGAGTTCTTGCCCAATTTCATTAAGGCCCAGGTCAAGTACTTCTAGGTGGCCCAACCAAGAGAAGGCACCACTCTCTATTTTTGAGATTTTATTCTTGGTTAGGTTGAGTATGTGTAAGGGAGAATAAGCAAGTGATACAAATGTTTCATTTGTCAAAGTTTGCAAACTTGTAAAGGAGTTGGATAGACTTAAGTATTTCAGGTTTATCAATCCTGTGAACATATTGCTTTTTATACCTGAAATATCATTATCTTCCATGTTAAGGTGCTCCAAACATGTTAGCCACTGAAAAGAAAAATCATCAATCTTGGGGAGCGAAGCAAGGGAAATACTTTGTTTAGTAAAAGACCGTTTCAAATTCAGGTACCGCACATTGAAAAGCCCGTGCAAAGAGTGAGAGAGCAAATGCTGTATATTATTATACTCCAGGAAGAAATATTCTAGATGTGGAAGCCAAACAAAGGAATCGTTACCAATCACATTTAAGTTGTTGTGGGAAAGATCGAGCATAGTGAGGTTTGTCCACTTTAGTCCCAGGAAAGTTGTATTGCTGGTGGTGGACAGCTGGCTGTTACTCAGAGACAGATTCCGAATGCTTGTGTTTGCTAATTCCAAACATAGCTTCTCTGTGAGGCTGGGACCCAGCTGGACGTTGTTCAGAAAGAGGCCCAATAATCTTCCAATTGCGTGAAAACACCCTGGAGAAAACTAAAGGTGGAAAAACAGAGGTTAACAATCAAAAGCACAGACTCTGTAAGGCTGTTGAAAAGCTTAGATGCAGTTCTGTTTTTTTGTTTTTGTTTTTGTTTTCGTTTTTTCCTGAGATGGAGTCTCACTCTGTCGCCCAGGCTAGAGTGCAGTGGAGCCATCTTAGCTCACTGCAACCTCCGCCTCCCGAGTTCAAGCAATTCTCCTTCCTCAGCCTCCTGAGTTGCTGGCATTACAGGCGCCCGCCACCACGCCCAGCTAATTTTGTATTTTTAGTAGAGACGGGGTTTCGCCTTGTTGGCCAGGCTGGTCTCGAACTCCTGACCTTGTGATCCACCCGCCTCGGCCTCCCAAAGTGCTGGGATTATAGGCATGAGCCACCGCGCCCGACTCAATGCAGTTCTTTACTCCATCTCTACTCACCCTTCACCACATCCTGTGGGCAGAGCATTTCTCCCCCTTCCTCTAATGCACAAGTCCTTCCTTACAGCGCCCACCTCTTGCTCCAACCTCTGACTCCCCTGGCCACTGGCTAGCTTCTGCTCAGCATTCACAGCCTCAGCTTAGATGCCACCTTTTCAAGGAGACTTCTCTGACCTTCCAGTCCAGGATCAATCTCCTGATACTTTTTCTTTATCACCATGAGAACAATTGTGATGAATAAACTGCTCATGAAGTCACTCATGGACTGCCATGAAGTCACTCTTTTCTTTTCTTTTCTTTTTTTGAGACAGAGTTTCGCTCTGTCCCCCAGGCTGCAGTGCAGTGGTGCGATCTCAGCTCCCTGCAACCCCCGCCTCCTGGGTTCAAGCGATTCTCCTGCCTCAGCCTCCTGAGTAGCTAAGATGAGAGGCGACTGCCACCACGCCTGGCTAATTTTTTTGTATTCTTAGTAAAGACGGGATTTCACCATGCTGGCCAGGCAGGTCTTGAACTCCTGACCTCATGATCCACCCCCATCTCGACCTCCCAAAGTGCTGGGATTACAGGCGTGAGCCACCGCACCCAGCCTGGTGGGGCTCTGATTTGTAATGTGTCACTTGGGGGACGGTAAGGCTAATGGAAAAAAAGAGAAGTGTAGAAGAAAGGGTGCTTTGTCATAAACAAATGAGTTAAAATGCAAAGCCGAAAATTATGAAATTAAGTATGATAAATCTACATGATAGCACTATTTTACAGGCAGTAAAATTTAGCTTTGGAATGATTCTTAATTGTATGGGAGATGTTCATGATATCATATTAAATCTAAAGAGCAGGAGACACCATGATCTTCGGTGGGCGATATAGCACAACTGTTAGGAGCAGGGCCTCCGGTCCCAGCGAGCCAGAAACCCAGCTCTGTCCCAGGTGGATCCTGTGGGGCCTGAGATATGTCACGTTAACTTTCTTCATCTCAGTTTTCTTTTGTGAAAATGACAATTAAGAATAAGTTGATTAGGCCGGATGCGGTGGCTCACGCCTGTAATTCCAGCAGTTTGGGAGGCCAAGGCAGGCGGATCGCCTGAGGTCAGGAGTTCGAGACAGCCTGGCCAACACAGTGAAACCCCGTCTCTACTAAAAATACAAAAATTAGCCAGGCGTGGTGGTGGGCACCTGTAATCCCAGCTACTCGGGAGGCTGAGACAGGAGAATAGCTTGAACCTGGGAGTTGGAGGTTGCAGTGAGTCCAAATCGTGCCATTGCACTCCAGCCTGGGCAACAAAGAGCGAAACTGAGTCTCAAAAAAGAAAAGAAAAGAAAAGAAACTAAGAGTAAGTTGATTAAAACTACTATATACATAAAATTTTTTTAAAATTTATCACAGTACTTGACACACAGTTAAGTGCCTTAAGGATTTAAAAAAACAGTATGAATTTCAGTACAGTAAGAATTTAAGCTGTTGTTTTTCCTTATAATTATTTGGAGAAAAGCCAGGGATAAATGTACCCAAATGCTAACCATGGTTGTTTCTGACTATGGACATTTGAGTGATTTTTTTTTAATCACCCCTTATTATTATTGTTTCTCATTTATTGATATATTTAATACCATTACTATCATAAATGTCTTAATCATAGAAAATGCTGTTTAAAAAAATAAAATGAATAGCTTGCACAAAACATCTTAATATCTCAGGATAAATTTGTACGCCATTTATTTTTATGTCTGAAAATGAATCGAGTTGTAAGTAAGGATTTCCAGTAGTCTTGTAGCCTGGAACAAAATGAGTGTAAAATACAGACAACCTGTATGTGAAAATGCGGAATCCTATTTAGGGAAAAGGAGTCAGTCGACAGGACCGAGAGAAAGCAAAAGAGCAGGTAAGTTATTTCTTTCTTCATGATCCAGGACACATAGCCCTCCTGTGCGAGTAACAGTCTTCCTGTGCCCAGCTATCCCCAGGGCCCTGCGAGTTAACCCACTGCAACCTGGGCGCTGTCCGTGCTGCACAGAGCCCTCTTCAGCATGAACAAAATCCTGTAAAATCCCCAGCAGCCTTTGTTTCTTTGTAGTCAGCTTCGCTTGCTGAAATGCCCGTTGCCTTCTCGCAATGTAGTTTCCTACTTTCACTAACAAACATGCCTTTCTCCACCTACAACTGTCTTGGTAAATTCTTTTACCCCTGTGCCACCCGTCCAGATAGTTGTTGCTCCCCCGTGACAGCAAATGATTAGCCTGAAGATCATGATTCCAAAAAGAGACAGTCCTGTCAGTTATTTAAGCTGACTTCATTGTAGGAAGGTTTTTATAACAACATAGGGCTGCTTGTCATTTCCTGAGTCCTGCCTATGCCAGACACGGTCCTAAATTCTTTACCACACAGTCCTGTGAGGTAGAGTCATTATCACGCCCGTTCGAAAGCTGGGAGGCTGGAGAGGGAGAACTTGAATAACTTGCCTGATAACACGATGGTTAAAAGACAAAGCCCAGAGACCAGGCCAGCTAACCCAACTGTGAACCTGGGGCTCTTGACCATCGTACTCTTTTATTGATAATTCTTTCAGAGAGTTTGTGTGACAGAGAGCACTATTTCCACTTTGCAAGTGAGGACACAGACTCAGAGAGGTTAAGGATGTTCCCAAGGTCATGGCACGGGGGTTCCACCCAGTGCTGCAGGACCGCAGAGTCCCGTCTCCGGACCTCTCCTGGGGCTGCCTGAGCTCTCACGAGGGTGGCACCAATGCCCCCAAGCAGTAGGTGTGAAGGAATGCTGGAAGACAGGCAAAGGCTAGAGAACGTCAGATTCCTGTGTCTGTGACACAGATAGGGACTACCCACCTTAAAGGCAGAATGCAAAATAATTTTAGCTTACTTCTTACCTCTTTAATTTGATTCGATGATAACTCTAACTTTTTTAAAGATGAATTGGCAAGGATACCAAGTTCTTCACTTTTTAGCGCTTGGATTTTATTGTTTGATAATAGAAGCTCTTGGAGATTTTCCAGCTGAACCTGAGTTCCTAATTTTGTAGATGACAAGCCATTATGAGACAGATCTAATGTGATTAAATTCTGAAGGGAAAAAAATAATAAGCATATGTTAGAGTCTTGGTGTCAAAAACAGTTCTTTTAAATGTAAATACATCTTAAAAATATTTCAACAACAAAATCAACACCTCTGTATCATTCTGTAGAATACTAACAGTAAGCATAATAAAAAATCTTTGTTCTGATTAATCTTTGTTATGTTATAATCTTTGTGATGGTTACCCTTGAAACCATTGTAGGAAGGATTTTATTTCTTACTTCAAGAATCATTTTATTTCTCTTACCAAAATAAGAAGGATTTAAGCTTACTTATGATATAAGGAACATTGCTAATTTATAAACTTATTTTTCATAACCATTTACTTATGATGCAAGGATTTTCACGTGGCTTATCAAACACAGTGTCATGCATTCACCTTGAAAATAAGTATCAGAAAAAAGAACAGAATGTTTTCTTTAAAAACATGAGTAGAATTTTGCCATCTATGAAATTTTAAATAGATTTTTATACTGAGAAAGATTCATAGTTATATAAATTTTGGATCATGACTAGTACAGAATATTAACTTTTGTTTGCTTGTCAGTACTGTGGGATGTTTTATCACCCTTTGCTACTTTTGAATATGTATGCTTCAAATTCAGGCAAAAGGTAAGGAAAAGCTGATGATACCAGTTAAGGCAAAATCTAATGTAATCTCTATTAACGAGAAGCAAGTTTTTTAATTTAAGTCTTTACAAAAATAACATTTTACAATGACTTCTCTAGCAAGATTTTGAGGCCTTTGTATTTGAAGATATTTCATCCACATTAGACTCTAAGAAGACCCAAGAGAAGATTTAAAATAGCCAAGGAGCAAATCACTTTACGTTTCACAGCATATTTACATTTGTAGACTATTCTTGGCATCTGAGGAAGAGCAATGCTCAATTTTTTGTAAGACCATAAAATGAAGTAACTTGAAAATCACTTTGGTTAAAGAAAAACACTTAATAATTGCCTCAGATTTAGAAACAATCGCATGCGTTTTGTTTGTTTGTTTGTTTGTTTTCTGGTGCTCTAAAGCATTGTAGGGTGAATATGGTTAACTATGATTTATTGTATTTTTTTAAAAGCTAGAAGAGGGTATTTTGAATGTTCACAACACAAATGGGAAACATTTGAGATGATGGATATGATAATCACCCTGATTTAATCATTACACATTGTATACACATATTGAAAGATCTGCATTCTAGATCTCATAAATATGTACAATTATTAAATGTCAACTAAAAAGAAAAGAAAAAAAAAACAAACTAAAATTCAAGCAAAGTGTTGAAAAGAAAAAGGTAGCCGTCATTGAAAAAGTGACACCACTATTGAACAAGTCATTGAAATAGCCACTGAGATTTCTTAAACCAGGAGTAGGTAATTTTTAGTTGAACAATTCACTTGATCATTGTATCAATTTGTTAATTTTATTTAAGTCAGAATTTGGACTCTAGACTTTTTTCATGACTTCACATACTAAATCAGCAGCATTGAAAGTTTAGTGTCCATGTTCTTATGGGATATTCTGATTCTTCTCTGTTCATTACTTCTACCTCTTGCATCTAAGTTCTGTTTCTAATGGGAAAAAGCGAGAGAGGCAAACATTGAAAATTAAGGATGAAACTGATTTAAGAGTACATTTTCTCTTTTGGAAGCATTTTCTATTATAATGGCAATATTTGTGGCAAATTGGATTAGATCAAATTTCTTCCTTTTTCTTACTTTGATGTTTAGATAGTAAGTCTAAGGATGGATAAGTGACTTTAAAACATTAGTAACAATAGACATTTTCATCTTACCTTCTGCTTTACAAAGGGATTATTTTTAATTTTCTGGATTGAGTTGGACATGAGATGGAGTTCCGTCAAATTCGTGCAGAAGGCAAAGGTTTTATCAGAAAGTTGAGATAGCTCATTGTGCTGGAGGTTCAAAACTTTTAACATGGGAAGTTTTTGGCACAATTCTGGCTCCAGTTTTGAGATGGAGTTAAATCCTACATCCAAGATAGTTAGTTGGCTGTATCTTGTAAAATTGGCAGCTGGTAATCTTCTGAGTTGATTATGGGTAAGATTCAACACTGTTATGTTTGTGGGGAGATCATCGGGTACCTGAGTTAACTTCAGGTGGCTGCAGTCAGCAACTTCTTGGCTAACAGTGCATTTGTTGGTGGAGGATGCACACAGCATCCCAAAGGGCAAAAGTCCCCACCAAAAGTAGATATAAGGCAAAGTCTGTCTCATGATTCTGCTGTATAGAAGAAACATTAAAATGTATGAGCAATATTAATAGCAGATGACTTTCAAATGCATTGGTATATTCCTTGTAAAATATACCACCAAAATATGACTATGTATATTACGACTCATACTCTTATGCCCTACAAGTGCATATTATACAAGTAATACATCAAACAGAAACATTTCAAACAGTACAGAAAGGTAAAAAACAGAACATCCAAACTTCCTTCCCATCCTTCACCTTGATCCCAGTTGCAGCGGCAATGTCTCTCTTTTGATAGGTTCTATCTGTAATTCTCATGATTACCTCCATAAACTTAATATTCTTGCCCTTCTATTTCTTCATTTACTGATTTCACTATAAAGATAAGGAATTTAATTATATTTTTCCTTCATTCTCTTCACTTCTCTTTAGTTAATTTTGTTTGTTTGTTTTTGTTTTCGTTTTGTTTTGTTTTGTTTTTGAGACAGAGTCTCGCTCTGTCACCAGGCTGGAGTGCAATGGCGCGATCTCAGCTCACTGCAATCTCCACCTCCCGGGTTCAAGCGATTCTCCTGCCTCAGCCTCCCAAGTAGCTGGGATTACAGGCGCCCGCCACCACTCCCGGCTAATTTTTTGTATTTTTAGTAGAGACGAGGTTTCACCATGTTGGCCAGGATGCTCTCCATCCCTTGACTTCGTGATCTGCCCACTTCAGCCTCCCAAAGTGCTGGGATTACAGGTGTGAGCCACCGTGCCCAGCCAGTTAATTTTTATTTTATTTAAAATAAATAAGTACATTTTTCTCCACATTTCTTCCATTCTTACATTTCCTAAAACTGTCAGCTATAACATTGCTTGACATTGTCAAGATGTGAAATGTTAGCATGTTATCCTGAAACTCTGATTACATATGAGGTCCTTGGCCTACATCAATCCAGAAAATCTAAAGTCAGTAAATATCATTTACAATTTTAAAAATTATTTGTGTTTATTTATTTATTTTTAGAGACAAGGTCTCGCTCTGTTGCCCAGGCTAGAGTACAGTGGTGCTATCACGGCTCACTGCAGCCTCCAACTCCCGGGCTCAAGGGCTCCTCCCACCGCAGCCTCCCAAGTAGCTGGGACTACAGGCATGTACCACCACACCCAGCTAATTTTTTATTATTTTTTAAAATTTTACAGAGAGATAGGGTCTCGCTGTGTTGCCCAGGCTGGTCTCAAACTTTTGACATCAAGTGATCCTCCAGCCTTGGCTTCATAAAATGCCAGGATTACAGGCATGAGCCAAAGTGCCCAGCCTCAATTTTACAATCATATAAATTTTACAATCATATAAATAAATATTCACTGCAGATCATAATGTAACTGAAAAATTCTTATCACCTACTAATGTAGCTGTCATAGTATCATAGTGCAATGCATTCCTCACATGTATATAGTGATGCTGGTATAAACAAACCTACTATACTACTAGTTATATAAAATATAGCACACACAATTATGTACAGTGCATAATAGTTGATGATAATAAATGAATGTTATTGATTTATGTATTTACTATACTTTTTGTCATAATTTTAGAATGTACTCCTTCTACTTATTTTTTTTTAAGTTAACTGTAAAACAGCCTCAGACAAGTCCTTCAGGAGGGATTCCAGAAGAAGGCACTGTTCTCATAGGAGACGACAGGTCCATGCATGTTGTGGCCCCTGAAGACCTTCCAGTGGGACATGACGTGGTGGAAGGCAGTGACATTGAAGATCCTGACTCTGAGCGGGCCTAGGCTAATGTGTGTGTTTCTGTCTTTGTTTTTAACAAAAACGTTTAAAAAGTTAAAAAAAAAAAAGAAGAAAATTAAAAGTAGAAAAAAGCTTATAAAATAAGAATATAAAGAAAGAAAATACTTTTGTATAGGTGTACAATGTGTTTGTTTTAAACCAAGCATTATTACAAGAGTCAAAAAGTCTTGAAAAACTAAAACATTTATAAAGTAAAACAGTTATAGTAAGTTAATTATTATTGAAGAAAGTATGATTTTTAAATAGGTTTAGTATAACCTAAGTGTATAGTGTTCATAAAGTCTGCAGTGGTGCACAGCCATGTCCTAGGCCTTTACATTCACTCACCACCCACTCACAGACTCACCCAGAGCCGCTTCCAGTCCTGCAAGCTCCATTTGTGCTAAGTGCCCTATGGAAGTGCCATTTGTAATCTTTCCTACCACATTTTCACTTACCTTTTCTATGTTTAGATACACAAGTACTTCCCATTGTGTTACAACTGCCTCCAGTATTCAGTGCAGTCACAGGCTGGCTGTCTGATTTTGCAGCCTGGGTGCCACAGGCCGTACTGTCTAGTTTTGTGTAAGCACTCCCTTTGATGTTCCCACAATGCATTTCTCAGAATGTAGCCCCATAATTAAGCAACACGTGACTGTGTTCTATTTCTTTGGGGTAAATTACTAGGATTGGAATGGCTGGGCCATTTGGTGAGGCCGTTTGATTTTATGAGAAACTGCCAGATCTTTTGGGAAAGTATCGCACCACCAACTTCCCTGACAACATTTGGTGCCTTTTTTTATTTATTATTTTTAGTCATTCTGGTGAGTATGTAGTGATAGCCAATTATGCTTTTATTTATTTATTTATTTATTTTTATTTTTTATTTTTTTTGAGACGGAGTCTCGCTCTGTCACCCAGGCTGGAGTGCAGTGGCCGGATCTCAGCTCCCTGCAAGCTCCGCCTCCCGGGTTCCCGCCATTCTCCTGCCTCAGCCTCCCGAGTAGCTGGGACTATAGGCGCCCGCCACCTCGCCCGGCTAAGTTTTTTTTGTATTTTTAGTAGAGACGGGGTTTCACTGTGTTAACCAGGATGGTCTCGATCTCCTGACCTCGTGATCCGCCCGTCTCGGCCTCCCAAAGTGCTGGGATTACAGGCTTGAGCCACCGCGCCCGGCCAATTATGCTTTTAATTTGCATTTCCCTACGGACTAATAATATTTAACAATTTTCATGTGCTTATTGTTCATTTATCTTCCCTTATATATTCAAATATTTTGCTCATCTATTCGATTGTTTCCTTTTTATTATTCTGTTGTAGGAATTTTTTACATATCGCAGTATCAGTCCTTTGTCAGATTCCTATTTTGTAAATATTTATTCCCAGTGTGTGGGTTGCCTGTTTATTTTCTTACTAATGTCTTCTTAATTATGATGAAGTCTAGCTTATCATTTTCTCTTTTATTTTTGTTGTTTCTGTGTCTTCTCTAAGAAACTTCTCCTACTTAGATACTCTCCTCTAAAAAGCTTTATGGTGTTAGCTTTTATGTTAAGGTCTGTGATCTTTCCTAAATTAATTATTGTGTATGCATGAAGTAGGAGTCACGGTATTTTGTGTGTATACCCAGTCAGTCAGACCTTTTTCTTTCGAGATGGAGTCTCGCTCTGTCGCCCAGGCTGGAGTGCAGTGGCGCGATCTTGGCTCACTGCAACCTCCACCTCCCAGGTTCAGGTGATTCTCCTGCCTCAACCTCCCGAGTAGCTGGAACTACAGGCGCCCGCCACCATGCCCGGCTAATTTTTGTATTTTTAGTAGAGACGGGGTTTCACCATGTTGGCCAGGCTGGTCTTGAACTCCCGACCTCAGGTAATCCACCCACCTTGGCCTCCCAAAGTGCTGGAATTATAGATGTGAGTCACCGTGCCTGGCCAAGTCAGGCCATTTTTTAAAGAGACTTTCTTTCCCCCACTGGACTGTTCTGTGCCTTCCTTAGAAACCGAATAAATGTTTTAAGTGGGGGTCTATTTCTGGGCTGTCTACTCTCTTCCACTGAAATAATTGTCAGTTCTTAGGCCAATACCACATTGTTCGGATTACTTTAGCTTTATAACAAGTCTTGAAGTTCAAAGTGCAAACCCTCCCATCTTGCTCTTCTTCTAGATTGCTTTTTCTGTGCCATGGTTGATGGAAATTATCCAATGTTGTGTATTCTTTATTATTAATTATTGCTTCTCACTAGAATGTGAAGCTATAATAGTAGAGGACATAGTTCTTATTCCATACGGTGTTGTCTGTGTCTAGAACAACGCCTGCCACTTTGTTGGCTCTGAAGAAATAAATATATGTTGAATACATAGTTGATATGGTTTGGCCCTGTGTCTCCACCCAAATCACATGTCGAATTGTAATCCCCAGTGTTGGAGGTGGGGGCTGGTGGGAGGTGACTGGCTCATGGGGCGGAGTTCTCACAGTTGGTTTAGCACCACCCTCTCGGTACTGTTTTCCTGATAATGAGTGAGTGAATTCTTATGAGATTCAGTCATTTAAAAGTGTGTGGTGGCCGGGTGCAGTGGCTCATGCCTGTAACCCCAGCACTTTGGGAGGCCAAGGCAGGCAGATCACCTGAGATCAGGAGTTCAAGACCAACCTGGCCAACATGGTGTAACCCTGTCTCTACTAAAATACAAAAATTAGCTGGGCATGGTGGCGGGCGCCTGTAATCCCAGCTACTGGGAAGGCTGAGGCAGGAGAATCGCTTGAACTACGGAGGCAGAGGTTGCAGTGAGCCGAGATCCCACCACATGGCACTCCGGCCTGGGCAACAGAGCGAAACTTCGCTCCCGCTCCCCCTAAAATAATAAATAAATAAATAAATAAATAAATAAATAAAGTGTGTGATGCCTTCTCCTTCTCTCTTCTTCCTGCTCTGGCCATGTGAAGGTTCCAGCTCCAGCTTTGCCTTCTGTGATGGGTAAATCTCCCTGAGGCTTCCCCAGAAGCAGAGGCTGCCATGCTGCCCGAACACCTTACAGAACCATCAGCCAGTTAAACCTCTTTCTTTGTAACTGACCGGTCTCAGGTGTTTCTGTAGAGCAGTGTGAGAATGCACTCATACGGTAGTTTTCCACGGGCATTTAATCAGCTCAGGAAAGCCACTCTTATCTCCACACATTGTCACACTTTATTTTGGTGGGATGTGTACCCAATGTGATACTCTCTGGTGTGACCAACAGCCTAATTTCAGGTATTTTAAAAAATCAAATACACCCACGAAGTATGGAGATGAAGTAATGGTAATGATATCTAAACAGATATTCCACAAGATCTAAAAGTCATGACACAAAAATTACTCCAGATAAGTTTCAGATAATAAAATTGTCTTAGGTGACTAATCCTAGGAAAACAGAACTAATGTGAGTATTTAGAATTATTCTAATATACTTAAAAATAGTGATTTTACTAGTATTCTAATTTAGTTCTCAGAAACAGAAAAAAAAAAAACTGGCTTCTATAAACTAGTATTCCCATCTCATGGCTTTTACAATTCTGGCACTAATCATTGTAGAGCTGTGCACATTCTTTATATCCACAGGCCATGAGGAATGCCACAGCCAGGCCAGCAAGGATGCACGTTGCTGACTTGCCCAGGTGCATGAAGAATGCAGGGCTGGCAATGATACCTCTCGAATGCCAGGGACCAGTTCCCCACCTGCCTCCTCTCTCACAGTCTCCCAAACCTCTCTTCCAGTTCCTTCAGAACTTCCTACCTCTACTTACCAACTCACAGGTAAAGTCCCTACGATACATTCTCCTTGCTTAGGCGAAAGGTGCCCCTCTGGTAGGGCTCCGGCTAGAGGTCAGAATTGCTGAGAAGGACTAATCCATTACAAAGCATATCCCTGAATGACTGAAGGACTTTCCCCATCTGAAGACATTTCATCAGTGGGCAAAGCTCGCCTAATGCTAGGCGGGAGGAGTGAAAGAGGAACAGACGTGGAGAGAATCTTATGAAATTTCAGAATTGCAACCATGCACACAAAAATCCTAAAGCCTTCATTTCCAAAGAAAAGAGATCTTGATTAATAAAAAACTTCTCATCAGTAACGTGAACTGTTGCGGGAAGTCAGGGACCCTGAACAGAGGGATCAGCTGAAGCCGCGGCAGAAGAACATAAATTGTACAGATTTCATGGACATTTATTAGTTCCCCAAGTTAATACTTTTATAGTTTCTTACACCTGTCTTTACTGTAATCTCTGAACATAAATTGTGAAGATTTCATGGACACTTATCACTTCCCCAATCAATACCCTTGTGTTTTCCTATACCTGTCTTTACCTTAATCTCTTAATCTCATCATCTTCTTTGTAAGCTGAGGAGGATGAATGTCACCTCAGGACCCTGTGATTGTATCAGCTGCACAAATTGTTTGTAGAGCATGTGTGTTTGAACAATATGAAATCTGCGCATCTTAAAAATAAAAGAACAGGATAACAGCGATGTTCAGGGAACAAGAGAGGTAAGTTTGAACTGGCAGCCGGTGAGCTGGATGGAACAGAGCTATATTTCTCCTCTTTCATAAGCAAATAGAAATATCGCTGAATTCTTTTTTTTTTTTTTTTTTTTTGAGACGGAGTCTCGCTCTGTCGCCCAGGCTGGAGTTCAGTGGCCGGATCTCAGCTCACTGCAAGCTCCGCCTCCCGGGTTCACGCCATTCTCCGGCCTCAGCCTCCCGACTACCTGGGACTACAGGCGCCCGCCACCTCGCCCGGCTAGTTTTTTGTATTTCTTAATAGAGACGGGGTTTCACCCTGTTAGCCAGGATGGTCTCATCCCTGAGAAAGAGAATGCGCCCTGAGGGTAGGCCTATGAATGGCCCTCTCAAAGCGGGCTTTTATGGTCTTTTATGGTCGAAGCCGAAGGGATGAAATAAGCCCTGGTCTCCTGTAGCGCTCCCAGGCTGACTAGGACGAGGAAATTCCTCCCTAATAAATTTTGGTCAGACAGGTTATCTGCTCTCAAACCCTGTTTCCTGATAAGATGTTATCGACCACAAAGCATGCCGAAACTTCATTAGCAATTTTAATTTCGCCTCATCCTGTGGTCCTGTGATCTCGCCCTGCCTCCATTTGCTTTGTGATATTTTATTACTTTGTGAAGTGTGTGATCTCTGTGACCCACACCCTAGTCATGCACTCCCTCCCCTTTTGAAAATCGCTAATAAAAACTTGCTGGTTTTACTGCTGGGGAATATCACGGATCCTGCTGACATGTGACGTCTCCCCTGGACACCTAGCTTTAAATTTCTGTCTCTTGTGCTCTTTCCCTTTATTTCTCAACCCAGCCCAGACACTTAGGAAACAGAAAAGCCCACGTTAAATATTGGGAGCGGGTTCTCCCGATATCTGGTGCTAACGTGGTCTTTCTTTTTTCCTAAGTGCATGTGGGAACCTGACTCCTTTTGGCAGGTGCGGTGAAACGACATCGGCTTGGTTCACAGATACGTGTGTTCGACTCCCTGACGAATGGTGAATAGTCTGTGTATAATCCTGGTTAACTATGGGACACACGGAGTATAAAAATTATACCTATCTCTTCTATATTAAACTCTGGTTAAAACAAGGAATGATTTGGGTGCCCATGGAAAATATGGTCTCTCTATTCAGGGCGGTGGAAAAACACTGTCGTTGGTTTCCTAAAAAAGGAACTGTATATGTAAAAGTATTGGATCTTTTTACAGCATTCCAGGACTTTGTCTCAACAGGGAATTGTGCTCCTGTCACCGCTTGGGATGATTGGGCCTTGGTGAGTGCCATCCTAATACCTCCTCAACTTTTCTCTCACACGGCCTTCGTTATCTGATCAGCCTCTCCATTCAGCTACTCCTCTTCCACCTAATGATGCTGAAAATTCAACGTCTAACTCTGGTGACTTTGGCTTAACGTTACCCCTTGATGATCTTACTTCTTTTCACGAAGAGCAAGTACTTGCAGCTCCCGTGGCCGTGGCCGTGACTCACACAGCCCAGGACCATAGATATGCTAATTCGTCCCTCTTCAAACCTTTGCAGCATTTGTCTCTAGGTGTCACCTAATGGCTCCGGGACCAAACTACAATTTACCTGTAATTCCTCAGGCCTTCCCCTATCCACTTCAGCCCCTCACCCTCCTGTCGTTTCAGTTCCTCAACTGGTCACGTTGCCATCCCCTCAGCCTGCTTCTTTGTATGGTTCTTCGCACATGGACGCCAGCAATCACCGGTATACTTCTGCTTCTTCTACTCCTTCAATTCCCCTTTCTCACACTCTCATTCTGGTCTGCGTCGATATGCGCTGCTCAATTTTACTTTAAAAAAAAAATTTAGGGATGCGTGTACTCAGTACGGTCCTACTTCTCCTTAGGTTAAAATGGTATTGCAAACTTTTTGTACAGAGGTTGCTTTGCTTCCTTTAGACTGGGACATTTTGACAAAAGCTGTTCTGACCCCATCTCAGCATTTACAATTTCGTACTTGGTGGTCAGAGGAGGCCTGTCTGCAGGCTCAGCTAAATCGGACTCATGGCATTCTAGTTACTCAGGCTCAGCTCACAGGTTCCGATCGTTTCTCTGATACTTATGCCCAATCAGGCTTTGAAAAACTGTAGACTTTAACTCAATTGGTTTCTGAACAGTTACAGCTTAAAAATGTGGAACCCTCTCTTTTCCCCTGGAATTCTCCTGTGTTTCCACTAAAAAAGAAATCAGGCATGTGGCGGATGGTAACCGACTTAAGGGCCATTAACGCTGTAATGAAACCTATGGGGTCCGTCCAGCCCAGCATGCCTGCCCCTGCCTCAATACCTAAACATTGGCCTCTTATAGTCACTGATCTTAAAGATTGGTTTTTTCATATTGCTTTACATGAATCGGATTGTGAAAAAATTGCTTTTACTGTATCATCTATCAATAATCAGGAGCTTGCAGCTCGTTATCAATGGAAAGTACTTCCTCAAGGAATCCTGAATAGCCTGACAATCTGCCAGCTTTATGTTGGATAGGTGCTGTTACCGGTTCGAGCCCAATTTCCCCAGGCCTATATTCTTCATTATATTGATGATATTTTAATTGGTGCCCCCACTGATAAAGAATTAATTGACTGCTATCAAATTTTGAGCCGCCGTGTTACTGAGGCTGGATTACACACCGCCCAGGATAAAATTCAACAGACCACTCCTGTTCAATATTTAGAAATGATGGTCGAATAAACAATGCATCCAACCTCAAAAAAATTCAAATTAGGAGAAATTCCTTAAAAACTTTAAATGACTTCCAAAAACTTTTGGGTAACATTAATTATTTAAGACCTACTTTAGGCATTCCAACCTATGCACTATTGAACTTGTTTTCTACTCTGCGGGGAAAGTCCCATCTCTGCAGTCCCAGGACTTTGACCCCTGAGGCTTCACTAGAACTGGAATCCGCAGAGGAAAGAATCCAGACCACCCAGTTATCTAGAGGACAGCCGTCTCAGCCTTCTCAGCTTCTGGTTTTCGCTTCATTACACTCCCCTACTGGACTAACAGTTCGAAATAATGATTTAGTGGAGTGGTGTTTTCTTCCTCATTCGGTGTCAAAAACTTTGTCTATCTATCTGGACCAAACTGCCGTAATAATTGGCCAGACTCAGTCTACAATACTTCAAATTTCTGTATTTGATCCGAATTTAATTGTAGTTCCTTTAAATCGGCTCAAAGTTCAGGCTGCCTTTCAACATTCAGCACTGTGGCAAATTCACTTGGCTGATTTTATTGGTGTTATTAACAATCATTATCCAAAAAACGAACTGTTTGATTTTATAAAAATGACATCTTGGTTGGTCCTTCGACTAACCAAAGATCAGCCCATTCCTGAGGCTGTTGCAGTGTTCACCGATGGCTCCAGCAATGGTAATGCTAGCTATGTAGGTCCTACAGACAAGCTTATTCCTACTTCTTATACTTCTGCTCAAAAGGCAGAGTTAATTGCTGTGATTACTGCCTTACAGGATTTCCCCAAATCTTTAAATATTGTCTTTAATTCTACTTAACATGGGAAAGAGGATGTGCTTGGGTTTCACCAGATCATCAAACAAAACCCACAGAGAAAAGACGTCTGTGTCAGAGATTGCCCTCAGACGTGGTGAGATCTGTGCCAACTTCTTAGAAGCTGTCATGCCAAATCACAATGGGTCTAATTCAATCCTCTCTGATGGCAATGGAGACTCATCTAACTAATCCCACTTCTAATTACCTTTCTTTTTCTCCTTATGAACCTAAAAATCTCACCATTTCTATTAGCCTAAAAATAACATCCCTCTGTTTTTCTCTTCCTCCTTCAGCACTCAATCTCGCTTATAATGGGTTTTATTTAATGATTCTCCTCTTTATACTTTCTGTCTCACCAGTTTCCTCTCACACTGATTTACCTGCTACACATAATGATTCTTATTGGGCTTATGTGCCTTTTCCTCCACTTATTCGACCTCTCACCTGGATGGATGCTCCTGTGGAAATCTGCACTAATGATAGTGTGTGGATGCCTGGAGCTACAGATGACCATTGGCCTGCTCAACCAGGAGAAGGCACTGCTTTTAATGTTACCACGGGTTATAAATACCCGCCTCTGTGCCTCGGACATGCACCTGGTTGTATTCATCTAGAAACTCAAGTGTGGGCTGCTTATCTTCCGGAGAGATCAGTTACAGAGGAACCCGGACATTTGGTCTCTGGCCGCTCCCTTTCTCCTTTAAAACGAATGAAAGCGAGAGTAATGGGAGATGCTCCATACTTTCAATACAAACCTGCAGGAAAACCATGCCCTAAAAATTTTGAGGGCCCATCTAAAACTTTAATTTGGGAAGATTGTGTTAACTCACATACAGTAATATTTAAAAATGACTCATATGGTTTAGTAATAGACTGGGCACCAAAGGGCTATTTAAGAAACAATTGCTCCTCTGGCGGAAGGGAATGCCTGGAGGCTACTTATTTTATTTCTTATCGGGAGAATGAGAATCATCCTTCTACTTTGCATAGGAGGTTCAGCTCATTCTTTCCCGTAAAATGGGAAGATAAGGGCATTACCCTCCCCCCTCCCCCCCGCGCCAAGGCCCAGTATGATACTCCCCATTCTGAGCCCAGAACACCCAGAACTTTGGAAATTGGCTATTGCCATGTCTGGACTGTGAGCATGGGAAGGGGAAACTATTCTGTCTGTTGTCCCCACTACTGCTCCCATCTCTCAGTATCAACGTAGATCCAGACATTCTGCTTTACTTACCTCCAACCTGACTATTCCCATACAGAGTTGTGTTAAGCCTCCTTACAAGCTGTTAGTGGGAAATATAAAAATTTGGACGAACAATCAAACTGTCCAATGCATTAATCGTCATTTGTACACTTGTATTAACTCCCATTTTGACTCCAGGAAAAGTGTAATGTTGGTTCGAGCTCGAGAAGGAATCTGGATTCCAGTAATTTTGCCCAGACCTTGGGAATCCTCTCCCTCGATACATTTAATTAATGAAGTGTTACAGCGAATTCTAAAAAGATCTAAGAGATTTGTTTTCACTATAATCGCTGTGATCATTACAGTCACTGCACTGGCCACCACTGCCGGAATGGCGTTACATCAGTCTATTCAAACAGCTTATTTTGTTAATAATTAGCAAGCCAATTCCACCCAAATGTGGAATTCTCAACAAGGAATTGATCAAAAATTGGCTAATCAAATTAATGATTTAAGACCATCTGTTATTTGGCTTGGAGATCGGGTAGTGAGTCTCGAACATCACTTGCAAATGCCATGCAACTGGAATACTTCTGATTTCTGTATCACCCCATATTCCTATAATGAGACTGATCATTCATGGGAAATGGTCAAGGGACACCTTCTGGGAAGGGAAGATAATTTATCATTGGACATAACTAAATTAAAGAAACAAATTTTTGAAGCCTCTCAAGCTCACTTATCCATTGTGCCGGGAGCTGAGGCCTTAGATCAGGTGGCAGAAAATCTTTAGGGATTGAACCCCACGACTTGGATCAAGTCTACTGGGGACTCTACTGTGGTGAATTTTGGAATTATGTTTCTCTGTTTAATCGACTTGTTTTCAGTGTGCCCGGGCCAGTCAAAGAATCCTGCGTCAAAATCGAGAGAACGAACAAGCCTTCATCACCAAGGCACATTTATGTAAAAAGAAAGGGAGAGATGTTGTGGGAAGTCAGGGACCCCGAACGGAGGGACCGGCTGAAGCCACAGCGGAAGAACATAAATTGTGAAGATTTCATGGACATTTATTAGTTCCCCAAATTAATACTTTTATAATTTCTTATACCTGTCTTTACTGTAATCTCTGAACATAAATTGTGAAGATTTCATGGACACTTATCACTTCCCCAGTCAATATCCTTGTGTTTTCCTATGCCTGTCTTTACTTTAATCTCTTAATGGCATCATCTTTTTCGTAAGCTGAGGAGGATGAATGTCGCCTCAGGACCCTGTGATTGTATCAATTGCACAAATTGTTTGTAGAGCATGTGTGTTTGAATAATATGAAATCTGAGCATCTTAAAAAAAAAACAGAACAGGATAACAGCGATGTTCAGGGAACAAGAGAGGTAACTTTGAACTGGCCGCAGGTGAGCCGGGCGGAACAGAGCTATATTTCTCCTCTTTCATAAGCAAATAGGAGAAATGCTGCTGAATTCTTTTTCTCAGCAAGGAACATCCCTGAGAAAGAGAAGGCGCTCTGAGGGTAGGTCTATAAACGGCTCCTTTGGAAGCGTGTGCCGTCTTTTATGGTCGAAGCCGAAGGGATGAAATAAGCCCCGGTCTCCTGTAGTGCTCCCAGGCTTATTAGGATGAGGAAAATTCCCACCTAATAAATTTCTGTCACACAGGTTGTCTGCTCTCAAACCCTGTTTCCTGATAAGATGTTATCGACGACAATGCGTGCCCGAAACTTCATTAGCAATTTTAATTTTGCCCCATCCTGTGGTCCTGTGATCTTGCCCTGCCTCCATTTGCTTTGTGATATTTTATTACCTTGTGAAGTATGTGATCTCTGTGACCCACACCCTATTCATGCACTCCCTCCCCTTTTGAAAATCACTAATAAAAACTTGCTGGTTTTACAGCTCGGGGGGCATCACAGATCCTGCCGACATGGGATGTCTCCCCCGGACACCCAACTTTAAATTTCTCTCTCTTGTGCTCTTTCCCTTTATTTCTCAACCCAGCTGAGACACTTGGGAAATAGAAAAGAACCCAGGTTAAACATCAGGAGCAGGTTCTCCCAATAATGAACCACTGGAAAACAATAGAGACAAGCTTTCCAAACATTTAGAGAAAATTATTTTGAATTTAAAATTTCATATCCAGGCAAGGGGTAGAGTGGCTCATCCCTGTAATCCCAGCACTTCAGAAGGGGTAGGCAGAAGGATACTTGAGACCAGGAGTTCAAGACTAGCCTGGGCAACATAGTGAGACCCCATATCTAAAAAAAAAAAAAAAAAAAAAATTAGAAATTAGCCAAGTGTGGTGGCACAAGCCTGTAGTTCCAGCTACTTCGGAGGCTGAGGCAAGAGGATCGCTTGAGCCCAGGAGGTTAAGGCTGCAATGAATCATGATCACACCACTGCACTCCAGCCTGGGCAACAGAGCAAGACCCTGTCTTTAAAAAACAAGAAAATCACCTTTGGCCAGGCCAAAAAATTACCTGTGGCTCATGCCTGGAATCCCATCACTTTAGGAAGCTGAGGCTGGAGGATCCCTTGAGCCCAGGAGTTTGGGACCAGCCTGGGCAACATAGGGAAACCTCATCTCCACCAAAAAGTTTTTAAAAATTAGCTGAGCATAGTGGTTCACATCTGTGGTCCCAGCTACTCGGGACACTGAGGTGTGAGAATTGCTTGAGCCAGGGAGGTCAAGGCTGCAGTGAGCCACAATCTTGCCACTCTACTTTAGCCTGGGCAACACAGCGAGACCTTGTCTCTAAATCAATAAATGAAATGAAATGAAATGAAATTAAAAAAAATTTCACATCCACCTGAATAACTAAAGAAAAAGGTACGAGTATGTTGAGATATGCAAAAATGCAGTAAGTTCATAGCCATATGATCTGTGTGAAAACGTTATTCTAGGACATGCTTCAGTAAAACAAGCAAAAATGCAGTTAAAGGACGAAATGAGAGTGAAGAAAAAGTTGCTGTTGAATGAGATGTAACAGAAATAAAGAAAATGAAGAAACAATGAAAAAGAGTCTCACTTGGCCTTAGAATTTTGGGAGTACTTTGTACGGGCACATGGAAGCCACATTCTTTGTCCAAGTGAGAGACAAAGTTGCCTCATGGTTAGGACATGGGGTCTGGATTCAGACTACCTGGAGTTAACCACTATTCATACTTTGATTTGTAAACTTTGCAACCTTTGTATTAGGTTAATACATAGGCACGCCCCTGTGCAGACACAAACCAGCGCATGATCATCTGTAAACCTGGGAGTCAACCTGCTGAAGCCAACTCCATTTTCGCCCGAGTACCCACAGTTGCCAATGCCAGTTTCTGATCTTCCTGTACACCTGAACATCTTTCCACTTCCCCACTTCTTCCATTATCCTTCGTGAGGTGAAAGAAAGCCATTTACTTACTCCTAGGCACACCTGAATGTTCTCTCCTAGCCAAGACACTGTCATACAATGCCAGCTGCTGTCTCCCCTCCTGCCAATAAAACTAACAAAAGGGGACACGCTCTTTTAACATCTTGGAGTTTTGTTTCTTTAAGGTAAAGATGTGATTTGTTAAAAAGGTGTTGCAAAATGATTTCCATAGCTTCCCTAATGTGTTTTTTCCAGGTACAGAATGCTACAGAGGAAAAAAATTAAATACTGCATAAATAGATGATCAAATTAACCAGATACTGGTGCTTTTACTTGTATTCTGAGTTATACCCTTCTCCCAAGCCCATGTCATCTCCCGGTTCTTCCACTTTCCTTCCTGAATGATTCTGACTGGATTTCAAGCACCAGATCCAAGAAAGACCAAAGAAGGTTAAAACCATACACATTCTACTAACGAATTCCACTCAGCACGAGAGACCCTGCCCAGTAAGAACGTGAAATGAACACCTTCACTTACTTGGATGACTGCTGGCCATTCCTTTTTTCTTTAGTCCAAATCCAGACATTTCATCAGGGAAATGTGTGGCAAATAGGCGGCACTCTCGAAAGTGAAAGTAAAGCTTGAAAAAAATGCTTTTATGTTTGGTGCATTCCAAGAAGGGCAAAGGGAGAAAACAAAAACAATCTCCTACACCTCAGAGAGGTGTTTCAAACTGCTTCGAGAAACATCTTGTTTTTATTTTATTTTAACTTTTTTAAAGCTGAGATCCTTGGATTTCATTAAAAGGGTCACAGATTTAGCAACAGCTGAAATCGAAAGTGGGGACCTCACCATTTGATGTGGACGGGTCTGGATCTCTACAAGTTAACGAATAACAGTGAATCCCTTGATTTTCTGCTAGACTCATGCAAAGCTGTCAGAATTGGGTAGTGTATGGTCACAGGGACAGAAAAAAAAATCCCTAATCAAAGCTAAAGTACTTTCACTTCTTCTGTCTGGCGCTTATCTCTTTGCAACGCTGTAAAATAACACTGGCAGAAGTTAACCTCTTGATCCAGGAAGAAACTGAGTTTCACAGCAAAGGAAGAGCCAATCATGGCAGAGCCGAGAGGCAGTCCCATTCCTGCTGATCCACTTTTCAATGGTCAGACGCGTTAGGGAACAAATCAGTATGCCCAGTAAAGTTCAGATTAACTAGGCATTTCGTTCTTAATTCGCTTTAATGACTCCAACTAGTTAAGTGAATGCGCTTGTTAAGAAATGAACTCACTTTTTTTCATTACAGATGTACTAGGATATATTATAACTATGTTGTTACACAGTGAAATATCACAGTTGAAGGAACTGTAGACCACCTAACCTCGCTCCCTTGTTTGAGAAATCAGGAAAACGAAACCTAGAGAGGTGAGTGACTTGCCTAAGGACACGCCACAAACCACCATACGCGTCTATCACACAAGTCATAAAACAACTGGACGGCTGAGACATGACATTAGCTTGAACTGATTGCAGAACTGATGGCAAGAAACAAGCGCACATCACGGTGCAGAGTACCCTCCCGTGGGCTCCAGCTTTAGCTAGACCGCTTTGTAGTTACTGGGCTCATGGCTACATGTCTCTGACTTTCATTTGTGACATCTGAAACATAATACCACAAGCAAACAGATGTCCTGAGTAAGTGACTGTCCCTCACATCTATCCATGGAGATGTCCAGGAAACTTCACTAATATTCAAAAGATTTCTTCTCTGTGGGCGCCTTGAGGACAGGGTGAGGTTTATTCAGTGTATTATAGCTCCCCAGCTACCCTCTGAGGTAGACTGTTCCTTCGGCCTTCAATGGAAGAGACTCCTCCCCAGAATTCAAACCCTTGTGTGATCTTCTCCCATGCTGACTCTGGGCTTGGCCATTTGACTAGCTTTGGCCAATGGGATATTAACAAGCATGCAGCAAGGTCTCATTGCCAAACACGATTCCCAAGGCTTGAGAAGCAAGCAAATAAATGACAGTTGTTGTTTTAAGTTAAAAAAAATTGGAATGGTGTCGTATGCATTATTAGCAAAATAAAACACATCGTCTCAACAATCCTTCATACCTATCCCTTACGCCTTATGACTCCTTATACAGATTAAATTTCCCACGATACTGGTTGACTAGTGAATGGCTTTCAATAAGTAAATTGTACTGATGGTCTCCTAATGCAGTAGTTTTGGCTTAATATCTGTTCATATTCAGATATTATTGGTCCTTAATTCTTGCTAGTTTCTAAATACCACACAGACTGTTTTCTCTCCACTGTACATTTCTTAACTACATGCATTAACTTATTTAGCTATGATGGTGGTTGGAGCTGTAGTGAAAAACCTCATTTTCCTCTTTTTAAAAGAATTAAGGCTGCGGGCAGTGGATCATGTCTGTAATCCCAGCGCTTTGGGAGATCGCTTGAGCCTGGGAGTTCAAGACCGACCTGGGCAACATGGCAAAACTCCATCTCTACAAAAATTACAAAAATTAGCTGGGTGTAGTAGTACATGCCTGTAGTCTCAGCTCCTTGGGAGACTGAGGTGGGAGGATCACTTTAGCCCAGGTAAATTCAAGTTTTGCATTGAGTCATGAGCGTCCCACCACACTCCAGCCTGGGTAACAGAGTGAGACCCTGTCTCAAAAAGAGAGAGAGAGAGAATTAAATAAAAATAACATATGCCCATAAATGTAAAATAACAAATTTAGTAAACACTGATATTTCATAGCATTACAGATCAGCCAATCTCAGAATAAAGGGAAGCTGTATATTCCCAGCAGAACTGAGATCTACGGAATTCTAGAAGCCAAAGTCCCTTAGATTTATTCACATTCTAAAAACTCTAAGTTCCCTCCTTCCATTTGAGGGACCATTTTAATGAGAATTTAGTAAGATAATATACACAAAATTTCTGGGAGAATGACTTGACAAAACACAGCAAGTTACAGAGACTGGAGTGACAAGCCAGATATAATTAGCAACTTACCACTCACATGCTGAACTACACAGCCACTGTTCTTCTCTGCTCGCTCTTAATAACATTTCTTAATAAAACAACCATTTTTATTTATTTATTTTTTCCTGAGACAGAGTCTCGCTCTGTCACCCTGGCTGGAGTCCAATGTTGTGATCTCGACTCACTGCAACCTCCACCTCCTGGTTTCAAATAATTCTCCTGCCTCAGCCTCCCGAGTAGCTGGGATTACAGGCACGTGCCATGATGCCTGACTAATTTTTTGTATTTTTAGTAGAGACGGGGTTTCACTGTGTTAGCCAGGATGGTCTCTATCTCCTGACATCATGATTCACCCACCTCGGCCTCCCAAAGTGCTGGGATTACAGGAGTGAGCCACCATGCCTGGCCAATTATAACCATTTTAACTATAGGCAAAGATAGTGTATAGTCTGTAGGCAGTCTAGTCAATTCATTATAAGATTTATAAGGGAAAGTTTATCATTTTAATTATCATCATTATCAGCACCTACAATACTGAGGCTTTATGGGATCATCTTTACAATCTCCCGAATGGATGAATTTAGACATAAGAATTGCATCACCGCAGCTTCTAACCACAAATATAGAGAATTGAAATTGTGGGGCCAACAGAAGACTCTCCTCTCAATGCATCTATGTGAAAAGGCGGATTAGTACTGAACAACACAATAATTACACTTTGCCAGGCTCTGCGAGGGCCAAATATAGAGAGAACTAATTGCTCAGTAATACTTAACCTTTGTGCCAGCAATGAATATCCAACTGTCAGTGAGCTGTTGGGTATTTGAGGCAATATCACGCATAGGCTTAATTTAACCTGGCTCTTAGAGTCTCAGAAGTGAACCTTTATTCATGGCGTTAAAGTACATTAAAATGGAGACCAGGCCAGAGGAATCCAGGAACATACCAAACCAGCAAACTCATGAACAACCGCGACCTGGCTTGGTGTGCAAACATAAGCGACAGATGCAAACATGATAACTTGAGCACTCTATCTTGTAAATGCCTATATTAAAGAAAAACATAAGCGCAACCAATCAGAAGCAGCCAACAAACTTATATAACTAAGGACTTTCCAGTGAGATAGACCAAATAAGGTAGCTGTGTAGCTGCAAACATTCAAGCGCGTCTTTGCTCTACTTCTGTCTCTGTCCTGAAAAAGCCTTCTCTTGTGTTCCCTCCATGGAGCTCCTCAACCACTTCTGGTTCATGAATCATGGCTGGTTCAGAACCACTGTAAAATTGTATTGTGCCTTGGTTTACTTTTTTATTTGTATAGATTTATGGGAGTAGAAGGGCCATTTTGTTCCATGCATAGATTGCATAGTGATGGAGTCAGGGTCTTTAGGGTATTTATCAACCAAATAACATACATTGTAACATTAATATCAGTTTACTTTTTAACAATAGGAACAAGGAGATTGGACCAACCAATGTTCTCTGGGTTGGCAGGAAGCCAAAGTGAGGCTAGACCTTTAAATCATTCAAACTTCTCATGGGTATGTAATGTGATTAATATATTATGAACCTAAAACAATGGTTAAATTCCCTGAGAGCACCAGACAGACAGTCATTGTGAACTGTGCTCAACTGGTCCCTTCACAGTCACCATTCGAAAAGGACACGGTTCTGAGCTGTATTGGCTGAAACTCTAGGGAGCATTTCTTTTCTTTTTGAACCCTTTCTCTAAAGTGAAGATACAGTTCCTTTTACCAGTGTCACTTCCATTTCTGCTCACTGAGCTTTGGCTGGTTTGAACTCGGCTCAAACAAAGACCCCAGCAACAACTTTAACAAGAGAGAAAATAACAAATGTCCCTCTCCCTACTCTCACTCATGTCTGCTGAGTGGTATTGAACTTGAACTTCCCCTCTGAAAAAGAAACCAGTGTTTGCCACACAGAGCTTCTGGTTTAACCTAAACTTTTTTTTTTTTTTAAGGTGGAGTCTCACTCCGTCGTCCAGGCTGGAGTGCAGTGGCACGATCTCAGCTCACTGCAACCTCTGCCTCCCAGGTTCAAGCAATTCTCAAGCCTCAGCCTTCTGAGTAGCTGGGACTACAGGTGCCCGCCACCATGCCTGGCTAATTGTTGTATTTTTAGTAGAGATGGGGCCTCACCATGTTAGCCAGGATGGTCTCAATCTCCTGACCTCGTGATCCACTCGCCTTGGCCTCCCAAAGTGCTGGGATTACAGGTGTGAGCTACCGCACTGGGCCTAACCTAAACTTTTATTTATTTATTTTATTGCATTGTTTGTAATTTAACAAGGTAGTTGAAAAGTGATACTTTTTTTAATTTCATGAGATATGCACTGTTTTATTCCTTCATTTTAAACCACTCTATCAACGTATGGTTAATATACAAAAAGCTGTACATATTTAACATATACAACTTGAGGAGCTTGGAGACAAGTATACTTCCGTGAAACCATCACCACACAATCCTTACCATAAGCCTGTCCATCACCTCCAGAAATTTCCCTTTAATCTCTTTATTATTATTTTTGTGGTCTGACCAGAATTTGCCAGGCTGGAATTTCCTAATCCTAGCAAGCCTGGGGGCCTGGGGGCACTGCAGGAGACTAGGGCATGTTTCATCCCTATTTTCATCTATTTACATCTGCATAAAGCAGACACCCCCAGAGTGGCCATTTCAGAGGCCTCCTCTAGGAATGCGTTCTTTTCCCAGGGCTGTTACTTATTCATATTCCTTACTGGGGAAAAAATTCAGTGATATTTATCTTACCCATTTTCAGAAATAAGAGAAATATGGCTCTGTTCCACCCGGCCCACAGACAGTCAGACTTTTAAGGTTATCTCCCTTGTTCCCTGAAAATCACTGTTACCCTGCTCTTAAGGTGCCAGATTTTATATTGTTCAAATACACATGCGCTACAAACAATTTGTGCAGTTAACACAATCATCACAGGATCCTGAGGCGACATTCATCCTCAGCTTACGAAGATGATGGGATTAAGAGATTAAAGTAAAGAAAGCCATAGGAAATCACAAGAGTATTGATTGGGGAAGGGATAAATGTCCATGAAATCTTCACAATTTATGTTCTTCTGCCAGGGCTTCAGCCGGTCCCTCCGTTCAGTCATTTGAACATGACTCCTGCTTTTCACCTAAGAGTAACCTCTATCTGTATCATGGGATGGTCTTATAATAAGAATATGAGAGCTGGTGCCTAAAAAGTAGCAAGCAAAAGTGGGAAGAAGTGGGGAGAGGGAAGCCTCACTATCATAAATATTTGTAGATAAAATAGGTAAATCTAACAAACTTCAAAAAAAAAATCCTCTACTACAGAGTTTACAGCATGTATAGAATGCCTAGTCTTATTCTTTATCTAGAAACAGGACTGTTTAAGAGGCGAGGGTACACTGTAAAGTCATCAAAAAGAGTAGCATTGCTTTTTCTTTAAATTACCTGTTTATGTCATTTACTTGATTTTTTAATTTTTGTTATGGATTTATAAGAGGTTTTGTGGACGTTACCGAAATTAGCTTTGGTCTAAGTGTGTTGCTGATTTTGCTTGATATATTGTTTGCTTTTGGTTTTTCAAAGTGATAGTCTTAACTAGTCAAAACTTCCTCAAAGGATTGACATCAGCAAAATGGCAGACTAGGAAGCTTCAATTCCTCGTTTCCCCATGGAACCATCAAAAATGACCAGAAAGTTGCTGAACTAATCTTAGAGTAGCTGTGGGAAAAAAAGGTTTACAGCAACCATGTAAATACCTAATAAAAAATTCACCTTAAAAAGGTAGGAAATTGTATGGTATTTTCTTTACCGCTGCCCCACTCCATCCTTGGCTCAGCATGGTCTCGTTCTAGAGGAGGCACCAGCCCAGCTTCTACTTATCTCTTTTTGCCTTCCTGCAAAAGCTGAGAGAGATGGTTGTTTATTCGAGTATTGAAGTGCCAACAAAAAATCATAGGGTATACAAAGAAGTAGTAAAACCTGGTCTAATCAAAGGAAAATGTAAATCTCCAGGTAATATCCCTAGAGAGCACGTACATTGGACCTACAAGACAAAGACTTTAAAATAGCTGTCTTGAATATGCTCAAAGATCTAAAGAAAAACACAAAGAACCAAAGAAAATGAGGACAACAATAAACAGACAAAATAAGAATGTCAGCAGAGACCAGAGTGGTGGTTCACACCTGTAATCCCAGCATTTTGGGAGGCCAAGGCGGGCAGATCACTTAAGGTCAGGACTTTGATACCATCCTGGCCAAAATGGTGAAACTCTGTCTCTACTAAAAACACAAAAATTAGCTGGGCGTGGTGGCGCATGCTGGTAATCCCAGCTACTTGGGAGGCTGAGGCAGGAGAATCGCTTGAACCCAGGAGGGGGAGGTTGCAGTGAGCTGAGATTGCACCACTGCACTCCAGCCTGGGGTGACAGAGCAAAACTGTGTCTCAAAAATAAATAAATAAATAAATAAATAAATAAAAAGCAGAGAAGTTAAAATTATACATATAAATTATGAAGCTGAAAAATACAACTGGATTGAAAAATTTACTAGAGGGATTTCAACTGCAGATTTCAGCAAGCAGAAGAAAGAATCAGTAAATTTAAAGGCAATACAATTAAAATTATTGAGTCTGAGGAGCAAAACAGTAAAGAAAAAAAAAGAATAAACAAAAGGGAATAGAGCTTCATGGCCTTATAAAACACTGGCAAGTAGGCCACTATATGCACTATGGGAGTTCAGAAAAAGAAGAGAGACAGAAAGGGGCAAGGAGGTTATGTGAAGAAACATGGTCCAAAATTTTACAAATGTGATGAAGTACATGAGTCTAAAAATCCAAGAAGCTCAATGAACTTTAGGTAAGATGAACATAAAGAGACTCACACTGAGGCACATGATAATCAAAATAAAAGTCTAAGACATATATAATCTTGAAAGCAGCAAGAGAGCAGTTACTTATGACATACAAAAGATCCTCAGTAAAATTATTGGTGGATTTGTTAGTAAAAACCTTTGAGGCCAGAATGCAGTGAGGCGATATATTTAAAGTGCTAAAAGAAAAAAAAATCTGTCAATCAAGAATTCTTTATCTGGTGAAACTGTCTTTCAAAAATGAAGGAGAAATTAAGACATTCCTAGATAAAGAAAAGTGGAGGGAGTTCATTATCACTAGCTCTGCCCTACAAGACATGCTAAAGACTAGGAATCCTTTAGATTAAAATAAAATGATTCTAGACAGTAACTCAAAGCCATATAAAGACATAAAGATCTTTAGTAAGCCTAAGCATATGGTTTAAAAAAATGCTTTATTATAATTTTGGTTTGTAACTTCACTTTTTTTTTTCTAGAGAATTTAAAAGATAAATGTATAAAAATAACTATAAATCTATGTTAGTTGAGTACATGATGTATAAAGGTATAATCTGGACATAAATAGCATGAAGTCACAGGAGGTGGAGATATTTAAAAGTCCACTTGTGTGCAATTAAAGTTAAATTGGTATCAATTCAAATTAAATTGGTATAACTTTAAAATGTTGCATGCAATTCCCATGATAACCACAAAGAAATTGCTGATAATATATACAAATAATTCTAACCAGAAATGAAAAAGAGGCATTAAAATTGATTTTAGTTTTTAAAAATGTATTATAAGGCTACTGTAAAAAACTGTATACCAATAAATTGGATAATATAGGTGCAATGGCCAAATCCTCAGAAACATACAACCTACCAAGACTGAATCACGAAGCTGTAGAAAATCTGAATAGGCCTATTACTAGTAAGAAGTTTGAATCAGTAACCAAAACATTCCAAACAACAGCAAGATCTCTGACCTAGATGGCTTACTGACGAATTCTACCACACGTTTAAAAAATTAGCACCAATCTTTCTCAAACTTTTCCGAAAACCGGGAGACAAAGGAACACTTCTAATTTATTTGATGAGGCCAGCATCACCCTACCACCAAAGCCAAAGTCACTACAAGAAAAGAAAATTGCAGGCCAGGATCCCTTATAAATACTGATATAAGTATCTTTAACAAAATGCTAGCAGCATATTTAACAGATTATGCATCATGACCAAGTGGGATTTATTCCTGGAATGCATTGATGGTTCAACATACAAAGGTTAATCAATGTAATATTCCACATTAACAGAATGGAAAAGAAAGTCACATGATTGGTCCCACACGGTGGCGCACGCCTGTAATCCCAGTACATTGAGAGGCCGACTTGGGTGGTAAGATGTTTGAGACCAGCCTGACCAACATGGTAAAACCCCGTTTCTGCTAAAAAATACAAAAATTAGCCTGATGTGGTGGTGGGCGCCTGTAGTCCCAGCTACTGGGGACTACTCCTGCCGAGGCAGGAGACTCGCTTGAACCAGGGAGGTGAAGGTTTCAGTGAGCTGAGATCATGCCACTGTACTCCAGCCTGGGCAACAAAGCAAGACTCTGCCTCAAAAAAAAAAAAATAATAATAATAAATAAAAACAAAAACACATGATCATCTCATTTGATGCAGAAAAAGCATTTGCTCCTGTTAAAAACCCTTTTGTGATAGAAATACTCAACTCTTTTATATGATTTAAAGATTGTTTTGATGACAGAGTAAAATACAACGACTCCCAGATAGGTGAAAAGCAGAATTATTTGTTACTTACGGTTCCAAATAGAGAAGGCTTCTAGGCAGGGCCATGCAGGGAATTGAGCCTAGGCCAGGGTAACAGCAACCTGGAGCTGTGGGAAGCAGCTTACGTATGGCAAGCTGGGTGGAGCGGGCTAGATTCTGTGGGTTTCCTGTGGGTTGGCTATTTGAATACTTTCAGAGGGCTCTGGGAGCTAGGGGCTGTCCCTCCTGCTGTGGTAACTGGCCCTAAGGTGATTCGCGTGGGTGTGTAGTGGCCTGTAGTGTGACAGCCCTATAAGGGAAGTGGTTCAGTTGTGGACTTAATCACCTCCTCGATGAGGGGAGATGACCAGCCTCTCATCAGCTTCTCACTACTGGGTCAGGACAGATTTTTAAAAAGCTATATTACAATTGATTCCCTGATGCCCTGTTCTCAGTTTTAAGTTTAGTCTTTGATTTGTTTTGTTTTGGTTTTTTTTGTTGTTTTTGGTGGGTGTGTTGGGGGAGGTACTTGAGTAGCTCAAATAGTACAGGAGATTTCCAGAGAGTAGGGCATAAGTTGTCTTAAACAGCATAGAAAACAATTTATTATGAGAGTCAAAAACAGACAAACAAGGAAAAGTATAAGGAGTTTCTGAAGGATGGTTCATAACCAAGTTCCCTATTCATAATTGTCAAGAACGCAGACCTGAAATGCCCAGGGTCTCTAACAATATCTTCACGGAGTTGTAACATATGTTCAAAATAGGAGTTATACTTTCATGACTGTAATACCTCAGTGCATTTCTTGGGTCAAGATAGCAGGTCTAGCAGTTATGTTAGGGGAGAATATTAATCACTTAGTAAGAGATATGTAAAGAATAATGGCATTTGTAACCAAATGAAATGAGTAGCTGTGGTGGTCATGGTCAAAGACTCAGGGCAGGAGGTGGTGGTGGATAGATTGAGGTGGATACCTGGACGCGGATGGCGGGAGGTGGATATATGGGTTTGGATGGCTGGAGGTGGATGGCTGGAATTGGATAGCTGGAGGTGGATGGCTGGAGGTGAATATCTGCAGGTGGATGACTGGAGGGTGGATGGCTGGAGGTGGATGGCTGGAGGATGGATGACTGGGGGTGGATGACTGGAAGGTGGATGGCTGGGAGTGGATGGCTGGAGGGTGGATGGCTGGGGGTGGATGGCTAGAGATGGATGGCTGGGGGTGGATGCCTGGAGGTGGATATCTGGAGGTGGTTGGCAGGAGGTGGCTATCTGGAGGTTGATGGCTAGAGGTGGATGGCAGGAGGTGGATATCTGGAGGTGGATGGCAGGAAGTGGATATCTGGAGGTGGATACCTGGAGATGGATGGCAGGAGGTGGATAGGTGGAGGTGGATGGCTGGGGGTGGGGGTGGGTATCTGGAGGTGGATATCTGGTGATGGATGGTTGGAGGTGGATGGCTGGAGGTGGATATCTGGAGGTGGATGGCTAGAGGTGAATGACTGGGGGTAATAGCTGGAGTTGAAGGCTGGAGGTGGATATCTGGAGGTGGATGGCTGGAGGTGAATGGTGGGAGGTGGATACTTGCAGGTGGATATCTGGAGGTGGATGGCTGGAGGTGGATAGCTGGAGGTGGATGGCTGGAAGTGGATGGCTGGGGGTGGATATCAGGAGATGGATGGCAGGAGGTGGATGACTGGAGGTGGATAGCTGCGGGTGGATGGCTGGAGGTGGATGGCTGGGATAGATATCTGGAGGTGGATGGCTTGGGGTGAATGACTGGTGGTGGATATCTGGAGATGGATGGCTGGAGGTGGATGGCTAGAGGTGGATAGCTGGGGGTGGATGGCTGGAGGTGGATGGCTGGGGGTGGATGGCTGGAGGTGGATAGCTGGGGGTGGGTAGCTGGAGGTGAATGGCTGGAGGTGGATATCTGGAGGTGAATGGCTGGAGGTGGATGACTGGAGGTGGATATCTAGAGGTGGATAACTGGAGGTGGATGGCTGGAGATGGATAGCTGGGGGTTGATGGCTGGAGGTGAATGGATGGAAGTGGATTGCTGGAGGTGGATACCTGGAGGTGGATGTCTGGAAGTGGATGGCTGGAGGTGAATAGCTAGAGGTGTATATCTGGAGGTGGATAGCTGGAGGTGGATAGCTGGAAGTGGATGGCTGGAAGTGGATGGCTGGGGGTGGACAGCTGAAGGTGAATGGCTGGAGGTGGATATGTGGAGGTGGATGGCTGGAGGTGGATACCTGAAGGGGGAATGCTGTAGGGGGATATCTGGAGGTGGATGGCTGAGGGTGGATGGCTGGGGGTGAGTGACTGGAGGTGAATATCTGGAGATGGATAACTGGAGGTGGATGACTGGGGGTGAATGGCTGGAGGTGTATATCTGGAGGTGGATAGCTGGAGGTGGATGGCTAGAGGTGGATAGCTGGGGGTGGATGGCTGGAGGTGGATATCTGGAGGTGGATGGCTGGAGGTGGGTATCTGGAGGTGGATAGATGGCAGAAGGAGATGAACAGTGGGACGTTCTCTCCTCTGTGGGTCAGCGAGTGAACTGATATGAGGAAGGTCCTCCTGAGGGAAGCAAACATTTTCATTAATATTTAGAATAGCACAAATAGTGGTGACCATGATATGATTTGCCTTTAGACATGGGAGTGTACAGGTGTATGCTTTGGCAGAGAGTAAGGTGCATAGCAGGATCAAGGAGTAGGCAAATGGCAAGCTCAGGAAGTGTAATAGATTCTCTAATATCAAAGGAAGAGAAGCAATAAATGACTGTGTCCAATTTGTCAGAGCCTTAAGAAAGGCAGCCTGCGGGCATCACTGAGGCAGTAGTTTCAGCATCTGGGTTGCACTTGTCTTCGACGTAGGGAGCAGTATCATCCTTAGGGGCGAGCTAGGGTGGTGTCTCATTTGTGGAACTAGACTGTCCTTCCCAAGTGGATACCCATTTGGGTTAATGTGAGTCATGTTTTTGTGACCCTGTCGTATTGTAACAAGGCTGAGCTGCTTGTAGAATTTGAGGGCATTGTTGGTCCTGGGAGCTTGACTTGTAAAAAAAAAAAAAAAAAAAAAATCCCGAAGCAACAATAATAACAACAATAAAACAAAGTAAGTGTTGGTAAGGATGTGGATCGACTGAAACCCTTGTGTGTTGCTGACAGGAATGTAAAATGGAGACGGCACTGTGAAAAATAATATGTTGGGTCCTCAAAAAATTAAACATAGAATGACTATGTAATCCTACAATTCCACTTCTAGGAGTATGCCCACGAGACTCAACAGCAGAGACTTGAACAGGTACGTGCACACCAATGTTCATAGCAGCATTACTGGCCATACAGAAAGGGGGAGACATGGCCATCGATGGGTAGATGCATAAGCAGAATGTGGTATATACCTACGGTGGAATATTATTCAGCCTGAAAAGGGAATACAATTCTGATATTTCATTCACTACAACACGGATGAGACTTGAAAACATGCTGAATGCAATAAGCCACACTCAAAAGGATAGATATTGTATGATTCCATTTCATTAGAATAGTCAAATTTATAGAGACAAAAAGTCAATAATGGTTACTGGGGACTCGGAAGCAGAAGGTAGCAGGGAGTTACTGTTTATTGGGCACAGAGTTCAGTTTAGGGGAAGAAAACATTTCTGAAGATACCCAGCGTTGCACCATCTGGAGACTGATGGTGCCACAATACGAATGCGATTAATGCCACTGAATTGTGCACTTACAAATGGTTAAAAGGGGCCGGGAGCGGTGGCTCACGCCTGTAATCCCCGCACTTTGGGAGGCCGAGGCAGGTGGATCACGAGGTCAGGAGATCGAGACCATCCTGACTAACACGGTGAAACCCCGTCTCTACTAAAAAAATACAAAAAATCAGCCGGGCGAGGTGGCGGCGCCTGTGGTCCCAGCTACTCGGGAGGCTGAGGCAGGAGAATGGCGGGAACCCGGGAGGCGGAGCTTGCAGGGAGTCAAGATGGCGCCGCTCACTCCAGCCTGGGCAACAGGGCGAGACTCCGTCTAAAAAAAAAAAAAAAGAAAGAAAAGAAAAAACAAACAAACAAAAAAACCAGACAGGCAGTACCTCAGAGTACAAACAAATGTACAATAGCTGTCAGCACGTCAAGAGCTGCATTCCATGAGCAATGTAGTGTTTCTCAAGGAGTATCCATAGGCACAGGCTGGGAAACGCACCTGATTTTGTCTGTAAAATCCCCATCTGGTGGCACTCAGACACCGTGACACCCAGGTGGCTGCACATCCCAGGACATGCCACCAACACATTCAAAAGGGAAGTTGGCCAAAGAGAGACCATTGACGTGGACTTCGTATCAAGGTTTTAAGAGACTTAAAAAATGTATGCTTTTTAAAATAAGCATATGCTTTTAATGTTATGATACTTATTGTTGGATTTTCATGGAAAATGTTACACAGATTAACAAATTTCATTCGTAATGTATGTTACTCCACTGAATAGTTCTTGAGAATAGCTGTTTTCATATATTCTCAATGATAGTTAAGCTTTGAGAGTTTGATAAATGGAAAAGAATATCTTACTGTTTGTTGATTTTAAATCATTGCAGCTGAACATTTTTATATTTTTAATTTTTATTATATAACTTTAATTTTTAATGTTATTTTTGTTCATTTGTATTTTCTTTTCACTGAAGTGCCTGCTCCTATCATTTGTCTTGTTTTTCTACTATTTTTATGTATATATTTTTTATTTGTAAGAAGTTTTTGAATATTAAAAAAGTTAGCTTTTGTCATATAAGCTACTGTTTTTGTCTGGATTGTTGTATTTTTTTTATGAGACAGAATGTCACCCTGTCACCCCATCACCCTGGCTTTATTTTATTTTATTTTATTTGAGTTTAGTTTAGTTTAGTTTAAGATAAGCGCTTGCTCTACCACCCAGACTAGAGTGCAGTTGTGTGATCTCATCTCACTGCAGCCTTGACCTGTCAGGCTGAAGATTCTCCCACCTCAGCCTCTTGAGTAGCCTGGACTACGGGCACATGCCACCGGCCTAACTAGTTTTTTTTTTTTTTTTTTGTAGATTTCACAATGTCGCCCAGGCTGGTTTCAAACTCCTGGGCTCAAGTGATCCACCTGCCCCAGACTCCCAAAGTGCTGGGATAACAGGCATGAGCCACTGTGCCCGGCCAGGTTTGTTGTGTTTTGTGTCAGAACACACACAACATTTATCAATCAGGTTTTCCACCTTATTTCAGTGTGGTTTGTGGCACCCCAAAACAATTTCAATAGTAACATCAAAGATCACTAATCATAGATCACCATAACAGATGTAATAATAATACAACATAAAATAATATATAGTAAATATTGTGACATACAACAGATTTAATAAACAATAATATATAATAATGAAATAATAAAAAGTTTGAAATATGATGAGAATTAGCAAAATGTGATACAGAGATATGAAGTGAGCAAGAGCTGTTAAAAAGGAATGGTGCTGGCAGATTTGCTTGACACAGAATTGCCACAAACCTTCAATCCGTAAAAAGTGCAATATCTGCGAAGTATAGTAAAATGAAGCACAATAAAAGTGTGCCTGTATTAGTATTGTTATTTTAAGACTGTGTCTACTGCAAAGAATGTGGGGTAAAGCAAATAAGTAATTAGTGGATATTCCAATTCTATCATCCCTTGTATTCTTGTAAACCAGCATCTTCCTGTGGAAGAAAGAAAATACAGATTTAATACGGAAGCATTAGGTAAAACTATGTAGTTCTGAATTTGGATCAGAAGTACTAGTATAGGCTGGGCGCGGTGGCTCACACCTGTAATCCCAACACACTGGGAGGCCAAGGCAGGCAGATCACAAAGTTAAGAGATTGAGAGCATCCTGGCTAACAGGGTGAAACCCCGTCTCTACTAAAAATACAAAAATTAGCCGGATGTGGTGGCACATGCCTGTAGTCTCAGCTACTCAGGAGGCTGAGGCAGGAAAATTGCTTGAACCAGGGAGGCAGAGGTTGCAATGAGCCGAGATCGCACCACTGCACTCCAGACTGGGCAACAGAGTGGGACTGTCTCCAAAAAAAAAAAGAAAGAAAGAAAAAAGAAATACTAGTATAGGCTGGGTGAGGTGGCTCACACCTGTAATCCCAGGACTTTGGGAGGCCGAGGCGAATGGATCACCTGGAGTCAGGAGTTCGAGACCAGCCTGGTCAACATGGTGAAACCCATCTCTACTAAAAATACAAAAATTAGCCGGTCCTGGCAGGCGCCTGTAATCCCAGCTACTCTGGGAAGGTAAGGCAAGAGAATCGCTTGAACCCGGGAGGTGGAGGTTGCAACGAGCCAAGATCCCACCACGGTACTCCAGCCTGGGTGATTAGAGAGGGAGACTCCGTCTGGAAGAAAAAAAAAGAAATACTAGTATAAATTCTGTCTAGAGACAGAAGGAATGATTATTCTTAGTCCCAGATTGTGATTTTTATATACCATTTCCCAGCAAAAGAAACCAGGTTTCTAAGAGAAGTGGATAAGTTCAGGTCTGGGAAGGAAATGCACAAAATGAGCCGGAGACACTTTATTCTTATCATTCTTACAGCAAGGAAGAGATTAAAGATGCCTAGGATAGTGACATTTACATAAAAACTCTTTTTCCTCGCAGTATTTTAGCCACTAGCTTTTTTGTTTGTTGTTTTTTTGTTTTTTTTGTTTTGTTTTGTTTTTTTGAGACGGAGTCTCGCTCTGTGGCCCAGGCTGGAGTGCAGTGGCCGGATCTCAGCTCACTGCAAGCTCCGTCTCCCGGGTTCACGCCATTCTCCGGCCTCAGCCTCCCGAATAGCTGGGACTACAGGCGTCCGCCACCACGCCCGGCTAGTTTTTTTGTATTTTTAGTAGAGACGGGGTTTCACCGTGTTAGCCAGGATGGTCTCGAGCTCCTGACCTCGTGATCCGCCCGTCTCGGCCTCCCAAAGTGCTGGGATTACAGGCTTGAGCCACCGCGCCCGGCTAGCTTTTGTTTTAAAGAACGACTTTATTTGTAGTGAAATGTAGTAAATGAATGAATTCTGGGAAGTGTATCCATTTCCAACAGGTATAAAAAAGCCCCTGATGGATGTGCCTGTGCTAGTCCATGCTTCCAGCATCTCCGCTCTCCTGACACTCCCTCAACTAGTTCAGACCAGTCAGCAGCTACTGAGTTGAAATGGTTTCTTTCCCCCAAATTCTTATTCTCTTTCAAGATACAGACGACAGGTTTTCTTCAACCTTCATACAATGCTGGAAAACAATATTCTAAAGTGAACGTTGTGGTCTCAGAATGCTTCTCAATGGTGCATTAGAAAGCTGTATATTTGCCTTACTGGTCATAAGCTACAATTGTTCATTCCACACTTTGTTGTTGTTGTTGTCGTTGTTTTGAGACGGAGTGTCACTCTTGTTGCCCAGGCTGGAGTGCAGTGGCGCAATCTCGGCTCACCGCAACCTCCGTCTCCCGGGTTCAAGTGGTTCTCCTGCCTCAGCCTCCCGAGTAGCTGGGATTACAGGCATGTGCCACCACGCCCGGCTAATTTTGTATTTTTTGTAGAGACGGGGTTTCTCCATGTTGGTCAGGCTGGTCTCAAACTCCCGACCTCAGGTGATCTGCCTGCCTCAGCCTCCCAAAGTGCTGGGGTTACAAGTGTGAGCCATCGTGCCTGTCCTCCATGCGCATTTTTAATGTAACTACTGTTTTGGCATCGTTTCATTGGAAATACATATTGTGAGCCTTAAAAAACTAATTTACAACTTAACTCTGGTCATACAATTCACTTGCCCATATTTGGGGACACCGGTGGTTTCAAATTCTACCACAAGACATACACCTGGGATCATTTACAACTGACAAGTAAGCTCTGATGATAATTATGATTTGTTAATATTTTTGAAATAAAAGTTATGGGTTGAAAGGCAAAAATAAGTGTAATCATTGCATGCAAATGTATTTAAATAGACTGCGGGAATATTCCTCAGACACTGTGGAGAGCAATTTGCAGCCACACCTCGTCATCTTCTGCCACTCTGGGAAGCAGGCTGCAGGGAAGACAGGAGGAGGAGGAGAGGACACCCAGTGGGTGGGACTTTTCTGATACTGCATTCCCACCTCCTCCACCACCCCCGCGTCTGGCTTCTCCAGAATCTGTTGGCTAATGGACTGATAACTCCCAAGACACCAGCGCCTAATAGAGGGCACTCCTCCCGGGCTGCACCATCTCTTGGTTGCAGAAAGTGAGGAATATGTTTGCATTGATAATACATTATTATTGCGATCCTACTTTTAGCCATACAAACCCAGGTCTTTAAGTCAGTGGTGACAATGCTGTTGTCTCTGTTTGTATGGAAAGCCTCTGGCCAATGAGGTCAAGACAGGATGATGGCAGCAGTCAAGAAGACAGATGGCATATTGTCCCTTATTTCCATGTAGTAGGACCTAAGAGTGGTAGGGAAGGAGCTGTTCTTAGCCTCTGTCTCCTAAAGGAAGAGTGGACTTTTCAATGCTTTTGCCATCTTTTTTTTTTTTTTTTTGAGACAGTCTTGCTCTGTTGCCCAGGCTGGAGTGCAGTGGCATGATCTCGGCTCACTGCAACCTCCACCTCCCAGGTTCAAGCGATTCTCCTTCCTCAGCCTCTCCAGTAGCTGGGACTACAGGCATGCGACACCACACCTGGCAAATTTTTGTATTTTTAGTAGAGATGGGGTTTCGCCATATTGGCCAGGCTGGTCTTGAACTCCCAACGTCGTGATCCACCTGCTTCGGCCTCCCAAAGTGCTGGGATTATAGGCGTGAGCCACTGCCCCCGGCCGCTTTTGCTATCTTTACCATGAGTTTACCAAACGTGGAAGTAGTAAAGTAGTGTCTACCTCTGACATGGCATGGGGTAGACATTCATATGCATGTACAGTCAAATATTCCCATTCAGCATACTGTACATAATGCGGGACAAAGAAAATAAATAATTATTGAATATTCTAATTCTATCATCTTCGGCATCCTTGAAAATTAGCGTCTTGTGGAAGAAATAACATACAGATGTACATGGAAGAGTTATTAAAAAATGTCGTTCTGAACTTTGGGAATGTTAGTATGAATTCTGTGTGCATGTGTATGTGCATATACGTATATTTCACAGGTGGCAGGTACCATCATAGATGTGCGTAATGTTTATGGTTTTCAGTGAAATATTGAAAAAATAACCCGCTTCTCAGAATAAATGCAGCAATCAACTTCATGATCCCTTTTTAAAAACCTCACCTCTATTTTAAACTTTTGAGTTTGGTCCTTCAAATGCTATTAATGACATTCTAAGTTACATATCCAATTACAAACAAATTGATTTTCTTTCAGGACATTCACTGAGATTCTTTGTATTCACCATTTTCCAACAGTCCAAGCATATAGAAGAGTTGAAAAAATTGTATAGGGAACACCCACATACCACTACTTAGCTTCTACAATTAACGTTTATTGCTTCTCGGCCGTTTGGTTAAGATTAAGTGTACAATTAACTTTTTGCTGTATTTGCTTTACCACATAATCATCCATCTATCCATCCCTCTCTTAATCCATCTTGTTGTTTGATGCATTTGAAAGTAAATTTCAGATATCAATATACTTCACTCCTAGTCTTCACAAGGCACATTGTTAACTAGAGTTTGATATTCGTTTAAAGTGTTTTTGAGATAATATTTACCTGCAATGAAAATGCGTAAATCTTAAGTTTTCATTTGATCAACGTGGATAAGCAAACACATCATTAAGATACAGAATGCAGCCTGGGCAACATGGCAAAACCCCGTCTCTACAAAAAAATATAAAAATTAGCTGGGTGTGGTTGTGTGTGCTTGTGGTCCCAGTTACTTGGGAGACCGAGGCAGGAGGATCACTTGAGCCCAGGAGGTTGAGGCTGCAGTGAACTGTGACCACACCACTGCATTCCAGCGTGGACAACAGAGTGAGACACTGTCGCGGAAAAAAAAAAAAAGATAATAGAAACGTTCTTGCTTTGGTCCCAGGAAGTTCTCTCTCACTCATTCCCTGCCAGTATTTGCCAGACACCTTCTCCCAGAAGCAACTACTGTTCTGATATCCTTTTTACCACAGATAAGTTTTTGCCTATTTCTAGAATTTCCAATAGATAGAATAATATATTACGTGGCTTCTTTCACTCAGCATAATTTTTCTTTTTTTAGACAGTCTCCCTTTGTTGCCCAGGCCGGAGTGCAATGGTGTAATCTCGGCTCATGGCAACCTCTGCCTCCTGGGTTCCAGTGATTCTCCTGTCTCAGCCCCCCGAGTAGCTGGGATTACAGGTGCCTGCCACCACGCCCAGCTAATTTTTGTATTTTTAGTAGAGACGGGGTTTCACCATGTTGGCCAAGCTGGTCTTGAACTCCTGACCTCGTGATCCGCCCGCCTCGGCCTCCCATAGTGCTGGGATTACAGGCATGAGCCACTCTGCCCGGCTCCACTCAGCATAACGTTTTTGAGAGTCATCCATGCTACCGTTTGTATCAGCAGTTTCTTTCTATTGCTGTGTGGTATTCCGTAGTATAATTCTACAGTTATTCATTCTCCTGTCAATGACCACCTGTCTTATTTCTAGGTTTTGTGTATTATAAGTAAGGTTGTTGTGAACATTCCTGGGAAAGTCTTTTTGTAACATAGGTTTTCATTTTCTTAGGTAAACAGCTAGGATTGGAATTGCTGGTAGGAACGTCTTTAGTTTTATAAGAGAATGCCAGGCCTTTTGCTAAGTAATCATGTACTTTCTTACTCCCATCAAAAATGGAGGAGCCTTCCAATCACTCTACATCTTTGCCCACGCTTGCTATTGTCGGTCTTTAGAGTTTTAGCCATTCTGATCAATCGTGATGTGGTTTTAATTTACATTTCCTTGATGACTAATATTGAGCATATTTCCATGTGATCATTGGTATATCTTTCTTTGTGAAATATCTTCAAATCCTTTCCTCCTTTTAAAAATTGGGTTACTTTCTTTTTTCTCTCTGGCTGGCTTACGTGGTGTCTGCAGCTCGTGCTCTGCCCTGAGAGGGACTCGGTGTCTCTGGTCTCTCGCACAGCCATCCCGTCAGGGGCACTTCAAGAAGCCATCTTGGGCCGAGGGCGGTGGCTCATACCTGTAATCCCAGCACTTTGGGAGGCTGAGGAGGGCAGATCACGAGGTTAAGAGATTGAGATCATCCTGGGCAATGTAGTAAAACCCAGTCTCTACTTTAAAAATACAAAAATTAGGCCTGGTGTGGTGGCTCACTTCTGTAATGCCAGCCCTTTGGGAGGCCAAGGCAGGCGGATCACAAAGTCAGGAGTTCGAGACCATCCTGGCTAACATGGTGAAACCCTGTCTGTACTAAAAATACAAAAATTAGCTGGGCGTGACGGTGGGCGCCTGTAGTCCTAGCTACTCAGGAGGCTGAGGCAGGAAAATCGCTCAAACCCGGGAGGCAGGGGTTGCAGTGAGATGAGATTGTGCCACTGCACTCCAGCCTGGGCAACAGAGCGAGACTCTGTCTCAAAAAAAAAAACAAAAAACAAAAAAAAAACCCGAAAACAGCTTGACTTCAGCTGGCGGCACAGTGAAGCACCACTATGCTGAAAGGAATGCTCCCGGGAAGCTGGTCACTGCCCTGCCTCTCCTGTTGCACTTTTAGCTTTTGGACATGCAAATTATATCCACCTGCATCCCCCAACTCCCCCCATATGAACTCTGGAGCATTAAGGGCATAAACTTTTGTTTTTGTGCTGACTTGAATTTACTAATTCATTAGTAAATTGATAATAACTTCAGCTATAAATTCCAAAAGAAGTAGACTAACATAATTAACATTTCCCTACATTAGAGTTCTGGTAGCAAGCTTAACTACTGTGGCAATAAAACACACACTAGCCCTAAATCAAACTATTCTGGGATGTGTTGGAGAGCTGACAAATGCCACGTTGGCCACCCCCTTCATGCCCATTTATTTTAAAAGGGTGTTTGTTTTTGATTTTAAAAGGGTGTTTGTCTCAGACTGAAGAGCTGGACGACCCCCAACGTGATCAATGGCTTGACGTTTGCACAGAACAGCAGCATTCTTCTCGGCGGCAGCCCTGCAGCAACTTGAGTTTAAAGAGTGCTCGTGCAAAAGCCAAACACAACTCAAGAGAACATTTCCCCCAACGTCTGGTTTATGTTTTGGGAAGCTCTTGACATGTACTAGCAGGAACCACAGCTTCTTGAGAACCAGCTCAATAGCTAAGGAAGGAGAGGGCTCAGCACCTCTCCCGCTGGTGCCGAGGCTGCTTAACCAAGTCATGGAGCCGAGGTTTCTGCAGGAAAGACTGGTTGGCAGGGAGCTGCTTCTCACGCCGTCCCTGTGCCGGTGGTGCTTGGTCCTCAGGTGGAGGCCTCTGCTTCCTGGCATCTGGAAATGCTGTATGAAGTCACACTTCTCTTCCTTTGCCCCAGGATTCCAGTGTGTTCCAAGTTTTAAATGGCCATTTCAGCCAGGTTGTACTTTTTGCAACATTAAATGGTTACTTGTGGATAGATGACCCTCTTCTAATGAAAATGTTAGGAAATAGATTAAAGGGTACAAACCAAAAGAGGGCCTGTGGCTTTTAGGTTTACGGTTGGTCACAAATTTAAAGCATTTCTGACAGAAAGAGGCAGCATTACACAGCAATGAAAAGCAGTGTTTTGTAATCAGAAAGATTGAGGTTCACACCATAGTTCTGCCTCTTAGTGACTATGTGTGACTTTGCGTAAGGTTACTAAGCTCCTTAAGCCCCATGTTTCATATCTGAATAATGGTCGTATCTACCTTACAAGACTATTGTGATGATTAAATAGAAAAATGTGCATCTACTTCTAGCATATAGTAAATACTGAGTGATCATTATAATTAGTAACTTTCAGTGATAATTATACTTTCCTATTTAATACATTTGATCAATATGCTTCTTATGATCAAATAGCCCTGTGACAGTGTATTTTACTTAATGATTCATTTATTTTCGCCAGATACAATTCCATGATTTAATATCCTTCCTTCTCTCTCTCCTTTCCTTCCTTCCTCTGAGAATTGTACATCAGCTTCTAAGTCCATGATGTAATTGTCGATGGTCTCATGTTGCTGTTAAAGTTAACCCCTAGAAGGTTACATTCTTGGCCATGTTAGTTCTCATTGTACTAAGAGTCAAGTTTTTTGTTTTTGTTTTTGGAACAGGGTCTTGCTGTGTTGCCCAGCCTGGAGTGCAGTGGTGTGAGCATGGCTCACTGCAGCCTCGACCTCCTGGGCTCAAGTGATGCTCCTGACTCAGCCTCCCTGAGTAGCTGGGATGCACCACCACACCTGGCTCATTATTTTTATTTTTTATTTTTATAGAGATATGGTCTCACTATGCGTAGGGTGGTCTTGAACTCCTGGGCTCAAGGGATCCTCCCATCTCAGCCTTTCAAAGTTCTGGGATTACAGGTGTGAGCCACTGCACCCTGCTAGAGTGCTGTTCTATACCTGAACTTCCAGACAATAATAGGATCATAATTGCTGCCTTGCCCTAGATTTAGGGATTATCTTACTATTGAGAAGATTCATTTGGTGCTAGGAATGCATAATCTTCTGCTTTGAAACACTTCTCACGGTTATGTAACAGGAGAGGCTAATCTTGCTGTGTTCCTCACTCAATTTCTGGTTTCCTCGGGGCTGAGACGTCAAGCAGTGTGTCATTTCAACACACAACACTAGATGGCGCAAAGAGATCACCTTTTCCCATTTAAGTCCCGCAATTCGAACTTACTGGCAAAGCAGAATTTCGTTCTATAATTAGGTGATTACATGAGTTAATCAGAGATGCAAAGAATTAGACACGTGAGTTTTCTCTTTGCTCCTTCCCTTCCTCCTCGCTGTCCTCTCATTTGTTCCTTCAGCACGCCGTGAGATTTGGGCTCTCTTGGAGGGGTAGAAAAGTCAGGGATTTTTCTGCTGCTGGAACAGGTGTAGGTAAAGGATCCGCAGAGTCGATTTTCCTTCGTCTATGGAAACAACAGGGAATAGCGTAGGTGTGTGCCTTCCATCGACCTTTGGGCTGCCTATCTTCCAGGTTCTAGAAAACTGTACTGGGCTTGCAGCTGTCTCTGCCCTGGTCCTTCCCATCCCCTGGCGGCTGGGAAGCTCAGCAGAGTGCCCACGGGTCTGGATTCCAGGTGCTGCTCCCATCTGTCATTCCCACCTGCCCTGCAGTATTGCGCCTGCTCCCAACAGCTCCATCTCTGCTAGCTACATCCTCCCTAGAGGGGCACACCTGTGCATCAGCTCCCTAGTGTGTGCGATCAACAAATTGAGTCAGGTTATCTCTGGAATTACTTTCCCAATCTAAAGAGCTTATGATTCTTAGAACCAGTTTATCCCTTTGTTCTTTTTGGGGTCCTAATTAGGGAAAAGGAGTCAGGCTGGTAGGACCAAGGGAAAGCAAAAAGAGAACGCAGATAAGCTATATAAGCTTTGCCTTTCTTCATGGTCCAGGACTAGTCCTCCTGTGAATATAACTCAGTCGTCCTCTACCCAACTTCTCACCAGGCACGGCCAAGTGAGCTCCCTGCAACCCTGGTGTTATCAGTACTGTTCGCAGCCCTCTTCAGCACCCAGGAGAAGCACAGTTCAAAAAATCCCCAGCCCAGCCAGACTTCGTTTCCTGGCAGTCAGCTCCTCTTCTGCTGGCCTACCTGTTGCCTTCTTGCAACATATTTTTATACTTTCTTCATTAAACCTGCCTCTCTTTACCTACAACTATCTTGATAAATTCTTACCCCCGTGCCACTGGCCCAGATAGTCACCACTCACCCTTGACATTCTTTTCCCTTCTGTTCCCTGTATTTCATGTCCCACAGCAACCTTCCACACTTTATTCTAAATAAGCACTCGTTTGGTCAGTGAATAGGTTAGAAGTGAATGAATGACCAGCGTCTCTGACCTCATCTGCCTACCTTCAACATTTCCTTTCCTGTCCTCTTCCCCACCCTGCCCCGCAATATGTACTTTTCTTCATCATTTCACTGTCCTTCCCAGCAACTGAATTTAGGGTCCTCATTCCAGCTCCTCCCGCTCCATTCCGTCCTGCACTCCTTGCTGCTGTTCTCTGCCTGCTTCCCTGCTGTGTCATCGCAGTTGCTAGAGTTTTGTGTTTTGCTTGCCACTTCAGTCTCTGGCTTATCTGCATTACATTCCTGCTTACCACAGTAGAATGACTGAGATATTGATCGAAGTGGCAGATTTGGATTCACCTCAGCTCTGGTGTTAGGTTGTTCTTGCCTTGCTATAAAAAAATACCTGAGACTGGGTAATTTACAAGAAAAGAGGTTGAATTGGCTCATGGTTCTGCAGACTGTACAAGAAGCATGGTGCTGTCATCTGCTTGTCTTCCGAGCCGCCTCAGGGAGCTTTTACTCATGGTGGAAGACAAAGAGGGAGCGGGTGGGTCACAAAGCCAGAGCAGGAGCAAAAGAGAGAGTGGGGAGGAGGTGCCACATACTTAACCAATCTCTCTGGAACTCACTATCACAAGGACAGCACCCAGCCATGAGGGATCCACCCCCATGACCCAAACTCCTCCCACCAGACCCCACCTCCAACCCTGGAGATTACAATTCAACCTGAGATTTGAGATTTGGAGGGGACAATATCCAAACTGTGTCAGCTCACAAATGAGATTTGAATCTGAGTAGTAAGTTTATGACAACCAAGGTGAATTGGTAATGGAAACAAGTTATCTATCAGAAACAAGTTAGCTTTTTTTTTTGTTTTCTTTTTTGAGACGGAGTCTTACTCTGTCACCCAAGCTGGAGTGCAATGGTGCGATCTTGGCTCACTGAAACCTCTGTCTTGCGGGTTCAAGCAATTCTCCTGCATCAACTTCCCAAGTAGCTGGAACTACAGGGGTGCCACCACACCTGGCTAATTTTTGTATTTTTAGTGAGGTTTCACCATGTTGGCCAGGCTGGTCACGAACTCCTGACCTCGAGTGATCTGCCCCCCTCAGCCTCCCAAAATGCTGGGATTACAGGCGTGAGCCACTATGCCTGGCCACAAGTTAGCTTTAATTCTTCGGAGGACAATCCATGGTCAATGGTCTCAGATGCTTATAAAATACTGAGAGTTGATGCTGCTGCTCGAGCCCACCTTGTCAATTCCCAGCCTTTACCAGTTGATAACTGATGGTCTGCAGAGCAGGGCACATTGCTCGACCTGTTCCTTGTTTCTTATATTAAAGGTCAGTAGCACATTTTCCTATCATGTACCTGACCCAATGCAATAGCTATTGAATACATACAAAAGCATAAAGACTCTATATTTGAAAATAAGAATGAGCCCTTGATAGGTAATTGTATACTTATGAATTATTTATCAAAAATTTGCTATATGTAAAAATAACAGACTTTTTTTTAACCCTCCAAAATGTTTTATAAAAATTTAATTTTAATTGTAATAACACAAATGGATGGATGTTTAGGTGCTAATTAGAAAAAGTAATTAGAAATTTTTTTTCAAAGTATCCTCGTATGTCTTAGGAAATCTTTCCCTACTCGAGGGCTGGGGAGGGAGGGAAGATACAGCAAGGGGATTGGGAATCCATGCGTGCCTCAGGCTTGATCTGTATCCTGATAATCAGTGAGTGTATCTGGTGTGATCTGTACCCTGAGGGACTGCGAATTAGTGCATGCATCAGGCATGATCTGTACCTTGAGTAAATAATAACCTTTGTATGTATGTAGCAATCTACATATATAGATGCTCTTTTCACAAATGAAATAACATTTGTTTTTTAAAAATGACAAGTGTTTTATTTTCTTTGTCTGTTCAAGTGAAGGCAATTTCCTCTGCTTTTTTCACCACTTGTTCATGTTCTTTAGGGAGTGCAAAAGCTGGGCCAGGCATGGTGGCTCACACCTGTAATCCTAGCACTTTGGGAGGCCGAGGCTGGTGGATCACCTAAGGTTGCGAGTTTGAGACCAGCCTGGCCAACACAGTGAAACCCCATCTCTACTGAAAATACAAAAAATTAGCTGGGCATGGTGGCGGGCGCCTGTAATCACAGCTACTTGGGAGGCTGAGACGGGAGAATCACTTGAACCCGGTGGGTGGAGGTTGCAGTGAGCTGAGATCACACCACTGCACTCCAGCCTGGGTGATGGAGTTGAGACTCTGTCTCAAAAAAAAAAAAAAAAGAGAGAGAGAGAGGAAGAGCCTTTGTTTTTAGATAGTTGGCCCAGTTTCCCTCAGAGTGTGTTAATCACATTTTTGAATTTCCTGTTCTTATTTCCTTAAGTACCTTTTAGTCTAGAGTAGTCTGCAAGTCACAGCACAGAAGTCAGTCATGAGAAAATGAAGATTCTTCTAACAGCTAATAGAACGCTGGGAGTTCTGACGAGAGAAACCAGAAGTTGCCGGCTCTTCTTCCCAGGTGAAGCCATTTCAGATCACTGCTGAAAAACAGTCAAGATACTGAACTGACCTGAACTTGATGGGATTGATTATAATCTTTACCATGATTGATAAAATGCTCTGCTCCTCCTTGGGAGGCCAGGGAACCATTGATGTGCCCAATATCTTTTTTCTTTTTTAACTGCCTCAGAGCCTTGCAACAATGGCACGAAGAACAAACAAAAAGGCTCCTTTTGAGAAAGGACATTGTAAACCAAAAATAAAATTCTAAGCCCTTCATCCAACTGAATGGACCCCTCCTCTTGGCCAAGGGCATTCCAGCGTTAACCCGATAAACGAGGCCCTGATGGGAAGGGGTGTTTAGATATGCTTCGTTATACCCTCCTCCCTTTGGCATCCAGCCCAGCTGACCAGCATTAACATTAAAACAGAAACCTTAAGGCCGACAAAACACACACTTTCTAGCAATACGATACCAACATGACAGAGAGTAGGCCCTGAAAGAAATGGAAGTATTTCTCCCCAAAATAAATTTCTTTGACATGTTTTGGAATGGTCCTGTAAAGCCATCTCTTGTGGAGAAAATCTACATTCTGTAGAGAACCCCTTTCCCTTTCCACATCTTCTCCCTGACCCAGGAGAGAATTAACTAAGAGTCTGGCACCTTTTTAAGTCTGATAACAAACACTTACAATCTGTTCTCTCTGAAGCCTGCCACCTGGAGGTCTCATCGGGATAAGAAGAAGCTTGGTCTCCACAACCGCTTGTCTCAACCCAGACACTCCTTTCTACTGGTTCCGGCTCTTTAGATAATGACTGACATCTGTCAACCAATTGCCAATCAGAAAATCTTCGAATCCACTTCTTCTCCCCCTGCCAACGTGAGTTGTTCTGCCTTTCTGGCCTGAACCAACGTGAACCTTACGTGTACTGATTGATGTCTCATGTCTCCCTAAAATGCACAAAACCGAGCTGCAGCCCGACCATCTTAGGCACATGTCCTTAGGACCTAGTGAGACTGTTCCTGGGGTCGTGGTCACTCATATTTGGCTCAGAATAACTCTCTTCAAACATTTTATAGTGTTTGACTCTTTTTGTCGATGATAAGATTATCACTATGATCTCAGTGTCATTTCACAATCTCCTTTTGCCTCCTACAGTGCTATCCCATCAATAAAATAGACATGCAGATGCTGGCTAAGTTTAACCGTGGCTGGGTAGCAAACTCACTCACATCACAGTCTCGTGGGTTAAATACATGTGACTTCTCAATTTCTCTACTAGTGATCACATCTCACTCCTGAGCCTGAACTTGCCAGCGTTAGGAATGGGGCAGGACTGTGAATCGAGATGTTGTTCAATCCAATTTATTAATTTAAAATCTCTTCTTCAGTAAACGGTCAGTTTCCTCAATGCTTGGTTGCCCACATTGCCTCTCTCCCCTCTTTCCACCGCCTCTCAGCACAAAGGGAACAGAACAGCAGTTTGCTCCCCTCCCATCCATTGCATCCTCCTCCTGCTCTCAGCAGCGGGGGTCTCCTGGCCATGCCCTCCGGGTACAAAGGCAACCCACCTCCCCTCCTGGACCAATCGTGTGATCACAGACGTCTAGGCTGGGTTCCGCGTATGTTTAAGAGATCCATAACATTCTCTCTTCTCTCTCTCTCTCTTGCTCACTTTTGCTCACTCCTATTCTTTCACTTTTGCTTGCTCTCTTCCTCTCTCCAAAGTCTAGCCTATGGTCTTACTGTCTTGCTGCAGACAGCAACAAAAATCAGGTTTGATTGTCCAAGCATATAACTGTAAACCGGAAGAGCAGGAAGTCACTTTTCCCTTGCAGGGGAGGGAAGACATAGCCCCTGCCCTCTGAAGGTTTGAGAACTGAATCTACGAAATAAGCAGACAGTAGGCAGATGAGTGGGAGAAAAGGCAAACACATGTATTATATGCACAGGGGCAGCCCAGGGAAGAAAAGTGAGTGCCCAAACCCAGAAAGATCTAGAAGCCCACACACCCTCTCCCCAGGGAAGAAAAGTGAGATCTCAAAACCCAGTGAGGTCTGGAAGCCCACACACCCTCTCCCCAGGGAAACGGGGGAGGGGCAGGAAGCTTGGGGCAAGTGAATGACCTGGCGGAAGGTGATTGGGTGATGCCTGTGACTGAGTCTGCCTGGATGTCCTGTGGACCCCAAGTCTCTCCTGGATAATTCTCCCGGGTTGATGAGATTCCCAGGGAGGAGATGCATGACAATTGAGCTTCTATTGGAGAGTTGGGTTTTTAGACAGATAGGGAGGTTCAGAGAAAGCCCTTGGCTGCATTTGCTGCTCCTCCAGTGCCCTCCATTTGAAGCAATCAGTATATTTTGCGGTCGCATTTCCTGAACCCTCTTACTCTTGGAGCGCTGAAACCCACAGCTTCAGTGACTGGGATGCCCAGAGCATGAAGATGTACGGGAAATAGAAATACACCTTAAAGTACATTTCAAAAGACACTGTGCTCATTATGAACCATCCACACTATGAAGGAGAGGAGCACAAGGAGCTCTCTTTTTCCTCCCCTTCCTCCTTCATAAATAGCCTCATATTTCATTAAAAAATGTCTGAGATGTGAGTTTATCCAAATGACACAGCTGTAGGAGGGGAGGTCATTAGGGAGAAGTTCCATGGAAAAAAGGAAAATGAAAGCTGATTGTTACCCATAAATTAGAGTAATTTTCTTAATTTGCTGTCCATTTGCTTGCTTGTTCATTGCTGGCGTGCCTTATGAAATATGAAAATCTGACCATTAGTCACTTGGAAGGAGCACGTCTCCACGCCAAGTCCAGGTCTCTCTGCGGCACCAGGGGATTTACTGTTCTCCCTGTGTCGCCAGAAAAGAGCTGAGCGGCCTTGTCTTTGTTCCCCACTGGCAGCCTGAGATGCAGCCTGCACCAGCCTCCTGCTGTGACCTTTGGGCGAGGGCTGGGAGACAGCGTCTTCATGACTGACCCCGTGTCAATCCCTTCCTGGCAAAGGAAGAGGGAGGGCGCTCAGGGGCTCTGGAGCCAAGGGAGGGGAGACACCAACAGAACGAGCAAGTGGAACACACACAGCACTACATTCTTCTCATGCTAAACCCAAGAAAAATCTCCCAGCTCTCACAATGTTTCTTGCTAATCTCCCTTTCTGGCTATTATTCAGCTACTGTGAATCCTTCTCAAGCTTCCAGCTTCCTTTTAGCTGTAGAAAGAGAATGAAAAAAATGTACCCTAAGACCTTGGATTTTTTTTTTCTTCCTTTTCTGTTGCCAGTGAATCTGTTTGAAGAGCAGCTGGCGCAGGCTGCGGGAGTGTGTGCCAGCGCTAATGGAGACGCAGGAGCAACGCTGCAGGCGTCCAGGCACCGCCAAACACGGGCTTGCTGCAGGCGGGCACTCCCAGGAGGGTGACCTGCCAGTGACATAGGTTTCAGACCTGCAGAAGGGGTTTGGAACATTGGAACTCTTTCCCCTCCTCTTTATTTTTTTTTGGAGGGTCACACACATTTTAATAGTTCCATGATCAAAATTGCTGCTTCCAAGCAAGTTCACTGGAGCAGACATCATCTCATCCCTCCCCACATTTCCTTTTGGGAAGTTGAGTATAAATATGTCTGTACATCTAAGTATTTATTTTCCATAGAAAGGGCAGTCGGGCAGTCTTGCTTTTGTTTTGTTCTTACCCAGTTCTTAAAGGGCCTGATCATATTTATTCAGCAATATGTATCAAGTGCCAACCATATACTAAACACTGTGGTTTAGAGTGAGGATACCCCAAGGACAAGGTGGATGAAGCACAAAGCGTGAGTGTTACTGGCAAAACCAAAGTCTGTAGAACAGCTGAAGAGGTTTATTCTGCACCAATATGAGTGGCCATGACTCAAGGAACAGTCTCAAGGGGTCCTGACAGAGCCTGTCTGAGGAGGTCGGGTTATGGCTGGTTTTATAGATTTTAGGGAGAAAGAAGTTACAGGCAAAGACATAAATCAATACGTGTACAGTGTACATTGGTTCTGCCTGGAAAGGTGGGATATCTCAAAGGTGAGAAGTGGGGGGCTTAAGAGTCATAGGTAGATTCAGAGATTTTCTGATGGCAACTGGTTGAAACAGTTAAACTTCGTCTAAAGGCTTGAAGTTGGTAGAAAGAAATGCTTGAGTTCAGATAAGGGGAGTTGTGGAAGCCAAGGTCCTTGTTATGTAGATGAAGCCTCCAGGTAGCAACCTTCAGAGAGAATAGATGCTGAATGTCTCTTTTCAGAACTTAACAGGTGTCAGACTCTTTTTTTTTTCTTTTTTTGAGACGGAGTCTTGCTCTGTTGCCCAGGCTGGAGCTCAGTGGCGTGATCTCGGCTCACTGCAAGCTCCGCCTCCCAGATTCATGCCATTCCCCCGCCTCAGCCTCCCGAGTAGCTGGGACTACAGGCACCCACCACCATGCCCAGCTAATTTTTTGTATTTTTAGTAGAGGCGGGGTTTCACCATGTTGGCCAGGATAGTCTCAATCTCCTGACCTTGTGATCTACCAGCCTTAGCCTCCCAAAGTGCTGGGATTACAGGCGTGAGCCACCATGCCAGGCCAGGTGTCAGACTCTTAGTTAATCTCTCCTAGATCTGGAAAGGCCAGGCTGTGTGAATGAAGGTTCTCTGCAGATACAAACTTCCTCCATGAAAGATGGCTTTGCAGGGCCATTTCAAAATATGTCAATGAAAGGTATTTTAAGTTAAAATACGTTTGATTTCCTTCAGAGAGTGCTATTTGTCATACGATGCTGTACCAGAGTCAGATTGGAATTTGTAATCTTATTGCCATGGAGACTGATTTGTTAGCATTATGATCTCTGTCTTCATGTTAATGCTGGTCAATTTTGCCTAAACTCCAAAGGGAGGGGGCATAGTGAGGTGTGTCTGACATCCCTTCTAATCATGGTGGGGAATTCAGTTTTTCAGGCTTCTCTGGTGTATTAGTTTGTTTTGCATTGCTCTAAAGGGATACCTGAGACTAGACAATTTATAAAGAAAAATTTACTTTGGCTTACAGTTCTTTAGGCTGTATAGGAAGTGTGTTGCCAGTATCTGCTTCTTGTGAGGCCTCAGGAAGCTTCCAGTCATGGTGGAAGACTCAGGGGGAGCCAGCGTATCACAGGGCAAGAGAGGGAGCAAGAGAAAGAGCGGGGAGGTGAAACTGCTTTTGGAAAGATGATGACAGTGAGAGAAATCTGATGTAGGTGACTCCATCTTGCTTGCGACCTCCAAGCTGTTCTTGGTCATTCCTGGGTGTAGGCCAAGCTAACCTTGGGACAAATTTAGTTTATGGTTTACCCTTAAGACAAGGATGATAACAGCCCTTCCCAAAACTGAACCACCTTTCTAGAACCAATCAAAGACCTCATGGGGAGGATTATGGGAGGGGCCTGAACCTGCTAAGAGACAGGTGTTGTTCCTATAATCCCTTACTACTCAGGGGTCACGTGGCCAGGGGTCACAAGATTTGAGACCTTCTCGATTGCTCCTATAGATGACATCACTACTGTAGAACCTAAGGTGGATTTTTTGAGATGTGTTTCAGACAGACCCCACCTGGACTCCTGACTCACCTGACCCTGTGGCCCCACCCAGCAGCTGACTCAGAGGATGGGGCTTGTTTCCACACTCTACGATTTCATCCCCAACCAGTCGGCAGCACCCATTCCCTAATCCCCCACTTACCAGAATGTCGTAAGGACTCTGACCTCTGAGCCTTCAGAGAGACCAACTTCAACTATAGCTCCAGTCCTCCCATGTGGGTCGGCTTCCTGTCACTTAAACTCTTTCTTTACTGCAACGCCATGGTCTCCGTGGATTGATTTTGTCTGTGCGGCCGGCAAGAAGCACCTGTCTGGCAATCACAGAGGTGCCAGGTTATTTTAGACAACCAGCTCTCCTATGAACTGATATTGCAAGAACCCACTCATTACCATGAGGATGGCACCAAGCCATTCATGAGGAATCCACCTCATGACCCAAACACCTCTCACCAGGCCCCACCTCCAACATTGGGGATCACATAAACATGAGATCTGGAGGGACACATCCAAACCGTATCATCTGAGGTCCCCTTGGCTCAGAAGGGGTCCATTCAGTTGGTGGAGGGCTTAGGGTTTTATTTTTTGTTTATACGAGGCATGAGTGGAACTTATAAGTGAATGGGGCAGAGGAGGACATTAAATAAGTAAAGATAAACCACCATTATGTGTATTTTGCTTTGTTGTAAGTGCTGTGGCACTGTAAAGGAAATAAACAGGGTCTCTGACGTCATGGTATTTAGTGGGATGGGAGGTGCAGTAGAAATTATGGACTGGCTTTTCAACTCCTGTTCCAACCCATTTATGGAATCACTTTCTGAACTACAGCTAGAAGGCCTGTTTGAGCTGCAGAGGCAGAGAAGAAAGAAAGAAGAAAGAAAGGACGAGAAAGAAGAAAGGAAAAGAAGGAAGGAAAGAAGGAAGGAAGTGAGGGAGAGAGGGAGAGAGGAGGGAGGGAAGGAAAGAAAAAAGAAAGATGGATGAAAATTACACTTCCCAGCCTCTTGTAGCTAAGGTCTGACTGCCCCCCCATCCCCCGCTTCGTGAGTCTTAGGTGGAGAAAATGAATAGTGTAGCTCTGTGCAGTGGCAGTATTGTAGCCAATGAGGGTTATCCGAGGTGCGATCATTGCTAATTGAAAATGAACAGCACAAGACAGTGGACCTTGTGAGAAGTTGAGATATTTTCACACACCTGGCAACAGAAGCACTAGATTTTTCTAGACAGCTCCGCAGAAGCACTTTGCCTGTTCTCTGGGCTTGTAGGGGCTGAGAGGCAGGTGGTGATAGTGAGCTTTCCACAGAGACACATCAATGGTGTCACTTTGCCCAGCAGCTATTCCTCCCAACTGCAAAGCTTCCCAGCTGCCTTCCCTGTGGTAACTGCCTTCGCTTTGCATCCAGCACTGGATCTTACAGCTGAATATTTTCCAGCTCTTCCCCAAGGGCGAACAGTTTTGCTTCTTCCCCTCCCCCAGAAGCAGAATCTGTGTCAGGGACAGTAGCTGGAGTGTCCTGCCCTGTCCAGATCTTCCTCAGGAGCACACAGTGGAGACAGTGGAAAGAGCTAACACTAGGTCAATGCAGGTTCTCCTTGTGTCTCCGGCCCCCCGGGGCTTTCTCAACCATCTAGCACACAAGCTCACACTCAGACTTAAAGAATTCGCTACATTCTGGCTGTTCTTGTTGTTGTTGTTTGTTTGTTTGTTTTTGAGACAGAGTCTCACTCTGTCGCCCAGGCTGGAGTGCAGTGGCATGATCTCGGCTCACTGTAACCTCTGCCTCCTGGGTTCAAGTGATTCTTCTGCCTCAGCCTCCCGAATAGCTGGGATTACAGGTGTCCGCCACTATGCCTAGCCAATTTTTGTATTTTTAGTAGAGATGGAGTTTCACCATGTTGGCCAGGCTGGTCTTGAACTCCTGACCTTATGATTCGCCCACCTTGGCCTCCCAAAGTCCTGGGATTACAGGCGTGAGCCACTGCACCGGCCTATTCTGGCTGTTTTCTTCCAACCTGCTATTAAGGCTGCTCCCTCTACCCTCCTCTCCACTCTGTGGAGGGTGAAACCATCTGTGCTGCCTGATTCTCCCCGAGGGACCTGTCACTCCTCAGAACTGACTTCACTTGCTTGCCTCACAACCTCAGCTTTCTGATGTGCTCAAAAAAGTTAGCACTGTGAAGATCACACGGCTTTTTCTCCTTGCTAAGGTGGGAGTGACATCTTTGTAAAGCTATCTACATATGAAGTGAAAACAGGATTCCCTGTTTCTGTTTCAAGATCCCACATGCGTGGTCTGAAGTTTAGCTCCCTCCCAGCAAGGGATCAAAGCATCCATGCTGCCAAAAGCTTCGGAAATGAACTATTTGTTAATTCCACGCATCTTTTAAGGGCCTACTATTTGCACATCACTCTATGAAGAGCTGAGATACTGAGATGAGTGAGGCACAATCCTTGTCTTACCCTCGCTCACAGTCCTGGGGCAGTGAAAGCACAGAAACAAGCCTCATAAACCAGAGTCAAGAATGCTGCCCCAGGAGTGGGGAAAACACGGTGGGAACCTGCATCTGAATAAGTAGCACGCAGGGGCATGAGGAGCCAGAGTGATTTGAGGCTTCTTGAATTTTGTGTAAGAGTTTTCTACACGGAGACAGTAAAGAGGCATTCACAGAAAAGCGTTCCATCTATTCCTCACTCTCTGATAAGAATTCCATGTCCTGGCAGGGTTTGCCTGGATCAGAACTCTCTTTCTAGGTCACATGGGCTGACCTGGTCATAGCCACAGTGAGCTCTGTGTCTGCGTCCTGCAGGTGAACCCAGCATTCTGCAAGGCCAGCGGGTTCTGTGGTGGCAGTATTAATCATAGAAACTCCGCTGCATTTGAATAAAATCAGTATTTTTTTCGTGAAAAAGCGTGATGCCAATATCTAATCTGCTTTCTTTCATATTTGTCCTCTCAATATTTGTTTATTTTTATTTTATTTTATTTATGTATTTTTTGTTTGTTTTTTGGTGACAGGGTCTCACTCAGCCCCAGGCTGGAGCTGGAGTGCAGTGACATGATCGCAGCTCACTGCGACCTCTGCCTCCTGGGTTCAAGCAATTCTCCTGCCTCAGCCTCCCGAGTCGCTGAGATTACAGGCACCTGCCACTGTGGCTAATTTTTGTGTTTTTAGTAGAGATGGGGTTTCACCATGTTGGCCAGGCTGGTCTCGAACTCGTGACCTCAAGTGATCTACCTGCCTCAGCCTCCCAAAGTGCTGGGATTACAGGGGTAAGCCACCAGGCCCCACCTGTCCTCTCAGTATTTGTATTAACCTATTTGTTGTTCCTGGAGGGGATGGATGACTGGATATTAGTTTATTTATCGGAACCACTGGGGCGTATGTCAGCACTGGTCTGGAAAGAATGGAGAGGCTTCGCCGCTGCCAAAGCTCTCCTGGTTTGGCTGGATGGTCGACTACATCGGCGCCAAGGCAGGAACGGTGCAGCCCAAACGAGGACTCCCTAGAGTTAGACGCCCAAGAGAACGGGCTCATAAGCCAAAATCTAGTCCTTTTGTGAAAGATGAGCCTGCGGGACGCTGAATTTAAAGAAGAGTTTTAGCAGAAGATGTCGAGTCCCAGGCGTGGGCATCAGTCTGTGAACAAACCCAGGCCCTGAATCTGGCGAGATGGGCAGAACAGGAGGAGGAGCCAGGACCGGAGCTGAGTGCCCAGGTGGGCCAGGGCGGGCAGAGTCCAGCCCCACTGTCCCCGTCACCACCACTGGAGCATCATTTCAGAAAGCCGTGCCCGTCGTCCACACAAACACACACAGACCATGGCTTTCAAAGCAGAACCATGTTGAACGAGAAGAGCACGGTCAGTGCACACGGCGGTCCACGCGCACGGTGCGGTGGGATTGACTTTAATGTATTAAACGTGGTGACACTACACACTGAATGGCAGCTGTCGGAATGTATATAAAAGATGTTTGTGAAAGGCACAAACCTTGTGATTTGAAGAACTAGAGAAAGATCGTTCAGCCATTGAGGTTTACCTTTCTGTGACCTACTAACTCATGAAACAGGTTGACAAAGAGAGGATCAGACTATAAAAGAGGAGGAAAGATGGATCTTGTAGGAAATTCCACACTTTGGTGGAATTTGCTGGCACACCGATGTCCTCCTGCCTTGATATTTAAGGCTCTCCCCCTGGGCAGGAGTCAGTGTACCAGCCTTGCCCTGTACAATTCAATGCTGTGTGCAAACTACACTGCTGGCCAGTTTGTGGTTGCCTTAGCAACCTACTTAAGTCTTTTGCTGTTATTTTGAACTTCTGAATAAGTATGAAGGTAAAATAGTTGTCAACATTTGCTGAATATGATCTATTTATTTTATTTATTTTTTATTTTTTGAGACCGAGTCTTGCTCTGTCGCCCAGGCTGGAGTGCAGTGGCCTGATCTCGGCTCACTGCACCCTCTGCCTCTCAGGTTCAAGCGATTCTCCTGCCTCAGCCTCCCAAGTAGCTGGGATTACAGGTGCCCACCACCACGCCCCACTAAATTTTTTTTGTATTTTTACTAGAGACGGGGTTTCATCATATTAACCAGGTTGGTCTCAAACTTCTGACCTCAACTGATCTGCCCAACTCAGCCTCCCAAAGTGCTGGGATTACAGACATGAGCCACCGCACCTGGCCGCCAGGTATGATCTTAACTATCTTGAAGGTCATTATAAAATAACTTTCCTTAAAAATCACTTTAAGCAAATGTTTTCCTTATTGCAAGTGTTCCTTTGCATCCCATTTCCCTACTGAAGCGTATGAAAAGACATTTTCTCTTGTTTTGTTTCTGAAACTGATATTTCATTGAGAATATTTTTCTTGCAAGGGTGAAAAAATATCACTACAAGTATTACCATCCAATTTTTTATCCTAATATAGTGAAAAATTCAGCCATCTAAGTATTTATGATCATCCCCTTCTCAGTATTTTAATAGCTTGAAAGCAATTTTAAGCAAGTTGGTGCTGGTATCTGGTAGGAAACATTGCCTTCACCAGCGTAGTGCCCACGCTCCCCATCGTCCATCTCTCTCTGTACCAAACACGCATGCTTATGGTAACGGCTGTCCAGAGGCGGCTGTCCTGTGTGGCTGCTCTGGAAATGTGGGTTTCACCATCCTTGAAGAGAATCCCTGCGGGTGAATCATAAGAGGTTGAAGACACAAATTGTCCAGAGTTTAAAGTCACAATTAAAGCATTTTCTTCATAATGAGACTTATCAGTCAGGCTAGAAAGGACACAATTACATAGGATATAAATTATGTTTTCATTGCATATATATAAATTGTGATGTTGTATATCTAGGTAAAAATCCTAAAGCATAGAAGTGAATTTAAGAAGTGTTTTAAATAACAGATAAATGTGCATTTTCCTCAATAATAACCCATTTATTCAGTTTTATACTTATACATTGTTTTTATGCTTTTATTTGATCCTCATCATAAGTCTATGAGGTGGACAAGGAGATATTGTTTGCTCATTTTGCTGATGACAAATTACATGCATATTTAATAAAGATAGAAAAATCCTGAATTCTCCCTTGGCAAAGCCGAGCTATGGATAGATTAAATACATTCTTCACTGCCCCGAAGACCAGATCAAACCCTGCAGCTGTCATTACCCAGACAAGGGAGGCAAAGCCGAGATGATTCTGGCCTGGATTTTGTACACTGTGTCAATCCATTCCCTTTGCTTTGGGAGTGGTGTATTGCTCTGGAAATCCCTGACCCTGTCAGGAGGTGAAATAAAAACAAGCTCCTTGATTTCCAGTTGTGACCTCTGACCGCTAGAGGACAGTATTGTTCTCTGCACAGTTTGCGGAGAACCCAGTCTAGGAGAAATGATGGGACCCCGCAGTCAGTACACCCCACACCTTCCCAGGCTGGGCCTGGGCCATGCGGATCAGGGATGGGATGTGGCTTTGCATCTCCAGTTCCAGATGGCATCTCGTTCCCCAGCCCTGTGCACTCACAGAGCTTTGGCCTCTGCGCTGGGTAGTGTGAGGGGAAAGACGCAGTCTGTTCATTTACACGTTCTGCGTTGGGGTTTCATTGTGTCTTTTCACCCTTGAAGCCTCTTCCTAAGTGATACGCTATCGATGAGTGATTGTTATCATAGGCTCAGAGTTTTTTCAGCCTGATTTGTTTAATCTCTAGAGAAAGGAAAACAGGAGATGATTGCTTTGATCATGCTGTTCGCTATTCTGAAATGTACAAAGGGAGGGGAGAGAGAGAAAAAAATCTCCGCTCCCATAATGAACTATTATATAAAAACTGCTATAAGAAGATACACGGCACAATCCCGAGTGTAACATACTTCACTGTGTTCAACATGCTTCCGTGGGCGTGTGTGGGTGGAAAGACGTTTCCGGTGACTGCCAAACAATCCAGTGTTTCTAGAGATAAAAAGTCTGTAAAAGTTTTCTACTGTGAGGAATGATAGGCTTTGTGGCCTGTGTGATGTGTGCTCTCTGTAGTCCAAATGAAGACAGTAACTACTGATCTGTGAAACCTCTGCAAGAAGACAGGGCTGCTCACGGCCACACGCCCAGTCTCACCGGTGACGCCTTCGCCCTCCTCTGGGTTCCCCGTTTCTCCCTCCTCCGAACTGAGCATCTGTCTCCCTCTGACAAGTACCTTCTGCTACCTTGTGTTTCAGATCAGTTTCTAGAGACACTAGATAGATTTCAATTCTGTGAAGATTTACTACGAATCACACAGTCCTGGGCCACGTGCTAACACGTATTCACGTGATGCTGGCTCCAGAGTTCAGCAGGCTGAGGGCCTCCGACATCCCCCTCGCAGCCACCGCCTGTCCCACAGGTGCTGGCTTCTGTTGCAGACACAGGCTCCCTAGGCAGCCCTATGCTCTGTGCAGCTATGCCTGGAAGCCTTGGGATGTCTCACCAATGCCCTCCGTGTTCCGCTCTGGACACCTGCCCTTCTACGAGTCTCTTCTCTCAAAGCCTCCTTACTCGGCTGCTGTCTGTATTGCAGAAGAGGGCAGCGCCCAGGAGCTGAATCCCAGGAAGCCCATGCTGCTGAGCTCCCGAGGCCTTCAGTAAAGTAGGGTCCCCTCTCTCGCACCCTCGCCCTGCCTCCGCCGCCATTGGCCCAGGGTAAGGACCAGCACATCAAGGCCAAACTCCCTCCCTCGTCTCTCTTTACAGCTCCATGTCTGCGAGAAGCCCTGGCTCATTCTCTTTCAGTTACAGTCTCCTCCCTAGCAGTCGTCTCAGGCACTCTGGGTTCCAGCATGGCCTACGTGAATGAAGCCTTCCTTAAGAGTGAGAGCGCAGGACGTCCGCACTCAGGAAGCTCACGTTCACGGCTGTGCCTCTTCCTACACTCAGTAGAGTAAACTGTGCACAGTAGATGCTGATGAAGTGTTAGGTGAGAGTGGTGACGATAAGTGTGGAAATATGCCTTAATTTTATGGTTACCAACCTGTCATTGACTTCATGTTCATTCTGGCAAGAGCTAAGACAGATACTATTGAGTATTTTAACACAGACTTCACTTACTTGGTTGAACCATAGACAGAATCCATCTTTAATGACCTATTACTGTTACTGAACTGAACTGGTGTCTGCTCTCCCAGTGGGGTGAGGTCAAACATCCACACCGTGGTTGGCAGCAGGAGAAAGGAAGGTATTTATTTGCAGGATGCCAAGCAAGGAGAACTGGGCACTCACACTTGGGACCTGACCTCTCGATGGCTTACAGGTAGCAGTTTTTAAATCTGGAGAAGCAGAGGTTACAGGCAAAGAAGCCAGTTAATACATTGAGGCTATATATTAGTTTGGCCTAAAAAAGTGGGGTGTCATGAAGCAGGGTTCCACAGGTCACAGGTGGATTCAAAGATGTTCGGATTTGCAATCGGGTAAGTAGGCGAAGCTTTGTCTACAAATTGGGGGTCAGGAGAATAGAATGCTGCGCTTGGCCTGTGGGTAGGACTCCCTCCAGGCCCCTCAGGAAGACATTTAGAACAGAGAACAGTGGTTGAAGTTTAGTCCTCAGTTCCCCATTATCGGAGGTCTCTGTGCCAGCAGATCCATTGGGTGGGGGGTCTAGGTTTCTGAAAAACAGCTCACGGATATGTGTTAACATGTTGTCTTTAGCTTCCACAGGGAACCAAACACCCCCTGACTTCAACTCCCTTGGTGATTGTTTTAAGCTGCTATTACCTTCTTGCTGGTCAGGTTGCTCATTTACTCTTCAGGGCTAGCTGGGTGCCTGGAATTCCCCTTGAAGGAACTCAAGATTTTTCTTTCATGCTTGAGGGACCTGCAGGCCCCTAAGAGGGGTCCCTGCTCGGTCTCATTTCTAGTGGTTTGTTGTTAAGAAACCTCTCTAATGAGACCATGAAGTTCTTGAGGTGAAGGCACCAATCTTATATCTCTCCTTTTTTTTAATCTTATTGTTGTTACACACACTCTCCATAAACTCCTTTTTGAGTAACCTGGGTTTCAGCTGCTACTGCTTGTGTTTCTAGTTCAATCCCTCTTGTTTCCCATCTCCAACAATCCTCTCTCAGAGACATCCTTCAAGTCTTTGCTAAAATGTCACCTTCACAAAGACCTTCTCTTACTGTCTTTCGGCAGGCCTCCTCTCCCCCATCTTGGCATCATTTTACCCCCTGGCTCTTATCACCACCTGACATGCCACATATTTTCACCTTGTTTATTGCCAGCACCCACCTACCCCACCACAAAATAAGCTCCATGAGGGAGCTTTTGTCTATTTAGTTCACTACTGTATCCTCAATGTCTACAAAAGTGTCTAGCACATAATCAACACTTCATAAACAGGTGTTGAATAAATAAATCCATCAAGCACTTCACACAGCATTTTCCCCGAAGTAGGCAGTTAGGAAATATTTATTCGGGCTAACACAACTATGTTTTCATCAGTTCGGGAAAGTGGAAGGTCAAGGATCATTTATAGAGGGTACCCCCAGAGCCTAGGGTAGCTCACCAGCTGTTAAAATCTCCAGAGAAGGGATAAATGCAATTTTGGGGGGTTAGCAAAATAAGCAAAGAATGTTTTGATATGAAGTCCTTTGGAATTGGAGTCACAGAAGACCCTGGAACTAGTAGGGCTTCTAGGATAATCGGTGGAGGATTTCAAAACCGTTTGCACTGCAGTTCTCTTTCAGTCGTGTCAGGCTTCCAGACCAAAGATACTTCTACAAATGCAGAACAGCATATTAAGGGAACCTCTGTAACAGCAACAAAACCCCATGGATAGCATGTGATGTCATGATAGTAAAGCTTCATGTTACAAAACACAGAGAGATAGAGGGTGTTTACTGGGATAACACTTTGCAATAGTAACTGTTCTTGATATTTCCTTTTTTTTTTTTCCCCCAACTGGGAGACTAGATATGAATTTTGCATTGCCCAAGTGTTATTCGACACTGCAGAATGCATGTCTCTAACCATGTCATTTTATTTTCTGTATGTTTATGGTTTGACATTGGGGTCTGGCTGAGCCTGGAGGGACTGGCAGTCTGTTAGCCTACTAGTGTCTCTAGTTAGCCAATTCCTAGAGATAGTGAAGGATCCCCGCCTCCAGTGAGAGCCTTTCAAATGCAAATGAACCAATCCAAAGCCCACGCCCCTAACCACCTCCTCTACTGGGGATCTCAAAGTCAGGGGCATGATTCCCCCTGCCCTGATCACCCCAAACCAGGTACCAGACAGTTAGGGACTAGGCCCTGTGCCTAGAGTCTGCTGAAATTACTGAAAGTCTCCACCCTGAGGCTGCTCACCCTGCCTTACCCACTTCTTCCCGTGGAATCCTCTCCCCCGCATTCTCCCCCTGCTCACTCTGCCTCCTGCCTGACCAGGTGCTTCCTGTGTGGCCACACGGTGTGGCGCTCGCTCCTCTTGGCATCTGTGAGCATGAGACTTTTTTTTCAATGGTAGACATCTCCTATCTATTGGTCTTGCCCTATCAAAATTATAACAAAACCTGTGCTTTAAAATAGTAGGGAAGAAAAGAAGTTAATTCTTGGCATTTAAGGGCCTCTGTAGCTACGGGACTGCCATATGAACAAGCAACTACATTCACAACAAAAAAGATTTGAGAGGATGCGCTTTCTAAAATTCGGAGAAGAGGAAAGAAGAGAGATGTGGAGGTCATAGGGTGGGCCTCCAACCCGACCTGTTCGCGCCTCTCTGCTCCCCTTCTCAGGGCTCAGCTTGAGGGAAGAGTTCAGGGGGACTGAATGATGACCTAAGACACCCTAATAACCAACACAGCCAACACCCCTTCTCTCTGCAGTTCTAGCACCTGGCATCCTCAGACATCTTCTCAATACTCATGCAAATTCTGCAGATGAGCAAAATGAGACTGCAAGAGATGAAGACCACATGATGACAGAATGGAGGGTGCTGAGTTATAATAGCGGTATCTGTCATGTGTGGATTGCTTCCTATGGTGTAAGCACAATGATACCACGTGATTTTATCCACTCAACTGCATAGACTGGGATAGCATAACAAGTGAGCACATGGACTCTGAATTCTGCAGTCTAGGTTTAATTCTAATTCTGCTACATAATAGCAAAAGAGTTCATCTTGCTTTAAGTCGTAAGTCGTGGCTCCGAAAAGGATGCCCCAAGTATGGCCTTGACCTGCTGAGTACTTTGAACTAAAGGGCATTGGAAAGCCTCAGAAGCAGCCTCAGAACCCAGTCTCTGACCTTCTCCAGCCCTCCTGTCTCTTGCCCTTCATTCCCCCAAGAAGTGAGTCACAGAAGCCAGAAGTCCTCTTCTTTAAAGTAGATCACAGAAGCTAGAACCTCTTTCCCCAAAGCCAGCCATTAAAAACTAGAATCACTGCTCGAGCTTTCCCTGCCTTTCTGGGTAAGAGCTGGCCATAAAGGAGTTCTCTGGCTTTACTTGCCTGAAAGTAGGTTATAAGACCCTCATTCCAGAAGGGGCCCTGCCCTACCCCCAGGAAGAAGGAACGCCACACAGGGAGGCCAAGAGGAACCCAGACAGACGGATCCAGCTGGGACCCTCCATCTGTCACTGTTCCGTCGCTCCCTCTGTGTCCAGTCACGGCTCTGCAGGGCTACCATTCTTCATCAAATCTAAGCATAGAAATGGGCAGTTTTCCCTTGGGTCTTTAGGTCTTCATTTACAAAGGCTCCCATGTTTTGTAAAACTTTGATTAAACAAATTTGTGTGCTTTTCTCTTGTTAACGTGTCTTTTGTTACATTTATCCCCTTATCCTCTCTCTTTTACAAACGTCCCTAGATTTTGAGGGTAAAATTATCTCACTGTAGTCATATTTCTGTCTTCATATTTCTGTCTTCAGCAGCGGCCCCTTAGGGTGGTGGTACATGCCTGTAATCCCAGGTACTTGTGAGGCTGAGGCACAAGAATCACTAGAACCTAGGAGGAGGACGTTGCAGTGAGCTGGGATTGCACCACTGCACTCCAGCCTGGGCAACAGAACAAGACTGCATCTCAAAAAAAAAAAAAAAAAATTAAATTAAAACAAAATTAAAATTTAGGCCAGGTGCGGTGACTCACACCTGTAATCCCAGCACTTTGGGAGACTGAGGCAGGCAGATCATGAGGTCAGGAGTTTAAGACCAGCCGGGCCAACATGGTGAAACCCTGTTTCTACTAAAATACAAAATTAGCAGGGCATGGTGGTGCATGCCTGTAATCCCAGCTACTGAAGAGGCTGAGGTAGGAGAATCGCTTGAACCCGGGAGGTGGAGGTTGCAGTGAGCCGAGATCATGCCATGGCACTCCAGCCTGGGGGACAGAGCAAGGCTCCCTCCCAAAAAAAAAAAAAAAAAATTAAAACTTAAATACAAAAATAGACGAATTGAACCAGGAAAGGTCTTGCTGTGAATGTGACATTTTGCCATTTCTTTATTACTTATCCCCTGTCTTTTACAAACATCCCTAGATTTTGAGGGTAAAATTATCTCACTGTAGTCATATTTCTGTCTTCATGTTTTATTCACCTCCAGAGTACGTATCACTTTCCAACGTATGGCACGTCGTCTTATATTTTTAGTTTTGTATTCGTTGTCTCCTCTCTCTGGAATACAAGTGCCTGGGGGCAGGGATAGCTGTCATTTGATTCACTGCTATAACATTGGAGTGGAGAAGTGCCCAGGATGCAGTAGATACTCAATAAACGCTACGGACTGAGTGAGTAACTGTGAGAAAGAAGAATTCTACAGTGGAATTAACAGTGCTGTTACCGATTAGTGATTGAAACAGGAATATGTGTGATCTGAGAGGACAGAGAGGAGGAGATGGGTCCGAGACTGAGTCAACAGTTCCCGCCTTGGCCATTCTGTGACTCCCTTAGCCCAGGGTAAGCAGGGAGAATCTAAGGAGGAGAAAGGGGGACATTCATTGAACATGGGCGGTGAGATCGCATGCAGAGACAGAAAGACACACAAACTCACAAAACAACTGGCTTCCAAGCATTGCTTTTTCTGATACTCCCATAAATTCAGTGTAACATTAATAACTGTCATCCCTACTGTGATGGATCAAGCTTCAAATAATAGGACACACGTGCTGACCAAATTATATTTCTGGGAAATAGTGGGTTTAAAACTTTTTCAGGCCAGGTGCAGTGGCTCATGCCTCTAATCCCAACACTTTGGGAGGCCAAGGCGGGTGGATCACCTGAGGTCAGAAGTTTGAGACCAGCCTGGCCAACATGGTGAAACCCTGTCTCTACTAAAAATACAAAAAATTAGCCAGGCTTGGTGGTGGGCACCTGTAATCCCAGCTACTCGGGAGGCTGAGGCAGGAGAATCACTTGAATCCAGGAGGCGGAGGTTGCAGTGAGCCGAGATCGCCTCACTGCACTCCATCCTGGGCAACAGGAAACTCCATTTCCAAAAAAAAAAAAGAAAGAAAAAAAGTTTTTTTCAAAAGAAATCTCTTTTTGTTTGAATATCAAGACTTTTATTAGTAATTGAAGAGCAATTATTCTTCAATAGCAATTTTAGGTGTTTTATGAGTTTAAACAATGTGCTCTCAAGTTTTTATTGACTGAGTGCTCTGTTCTTTATTTCCAATTAGGGTAGAATTGTACATCTGATTGTGATCAGTGATCAATGATACGTTTCATAAAATCAGCAGTGCTCAATGTTAGGAGGATTCTACATATCATTTCATCTGTTCCTTCTGTCTTTGGCTACAATAAAAAATTGAGTAAAAGGGGTGTGTGTAAGAAGAAAATAAAATACTTATTAGGTCTTCTTTTCTTATTTGAAATCTTTAAATTAATCGAATCCACAGCCATCCAAACTAGCATATTCTATGTCCCTAGATTCTCAGAAGAAGGAATCTGAGGAAAGCAAAACAAAAGTTAAAGAACATCAAGTTCTTACATTTTATCAGTTGGTTGGATTCACATGAGTATTCACATGTGCCATTGGAGTGAAATAGTGAGGAAGGTGTTGCTTAATCTGTGTGGAATCCATATAAACTTTGTGGGTCATTAAAATAATAGTGGGCCTTTAAACTTGAATAGATGGTGCATCCTTTTCACAAACTCTGATAAAAGCACTGTCTGTCCCTTTTAGCAGGGCAAGCAATTGTAGAAGACAGCAGGGAAACACAAGCTCAATCAGTTTTCTTTGTTGTTCGAGATTATTTTCTGAAAGTGTTTAAGTTGCTTTCCTTTAATAAAGAAAATCTCATGCTAAAAAACGTGAGCATTTGGCATGTCTTTCTCAGAGGACTTGGAAAACAAGTTCCCCACCACAGCATATACCTGGAGTGTTGAATCCCAAATTTGTTAATTTACAGACTTGAGGATTTAAATGATAAAACTGCAGACCTTCCTATGGAATTGAATTCTTTGTAAAACATCCCACAGGGGGTGTGGATTTAACTCTGACTGCTTCCTCTGCATTTATAGCCTGGAGAGTTCAACAGCAAAACCTGAACAGGAAAACCAGGGCTCCCAACTGCGAAATGTAGGAAGTCACAAGTCATCATCTTCGGCAAAGTGAGAGGGAAATTCTCAGAAAGCGTTCAACAGTGACTTTCTTCTCACCACAGCTTAGGGCCATTGACAGATTTCTGTGCCTGGCCACAGTTCACCTGGGGAGGAGACAATTCTGGCTGACTAGCCACCATGGGAGGCATTCATCCTGTAGATGTTCTGGAAGGTGATAGATCTTCAGTTTCAGCATCACACAAAACCGGCTAGAGGCAAATTTGTAAGGAGACATTCACTGCTTGAGATGTGACTTTCTATCTGTAGACAGAGAAACCAGATTTTTCTATAGCTGTAATAAATGCCCTTTATCAAGAAAGTGGCTAGCCCATTATAGACTCATTGGAAGAGACAAAGAATTTTTAAAAAGAGAAACATGAAGAAAAAAATATATAGGTCAGAAATATCATCCTGGATACTGTGTTCGCCAGTTCCTAGAGACGGGGGATTTTGGTCAACACCAGAAACAAATTCACGTAACTTGTAGCTTGCTTGTGTGTGTGTCCACACAGTGCAAGACGTGCCTCCAGTGTTGGTGTGTGGGCTGGTTCCATTTTCCCATCATTAGACTTCTTGTGGTTGCAGAAGGGACGAGTGAACTGGGTGTCCAGCGTCTTCGGCTTGGGGGGCAGCTTCCACTTTGATATTTTGCTTCCCATGTCCCCAGAGTGTGAACCTGTCCTCACTTTTCCATGGGACGGTGGCCGTGTGTGTGTGTGTGTTTGTGTGTGTGTGTGTGTTCCTCCTGGTCACCTTACAAGCCTGGGAAACAGTCCCACTAACAGTGATAACAGCGCTGTCACTGGCACAGGACAGGAGCATCCTACCAAATTCTCCCAAGACACTTTTGAAGGTCACTAGGTGTGTGTGTGTGACAGAGAAAGGGATGAGGGGAGCAGTGGGTTTCATTGTCCAGTCAGATACCTGCAGACCTCCACCTGGCACGTTTCGCTAATTCTACCACGTGCCAGGAGCCGTGACCCTTTCTTCCCACCCCAGACTCGCTGCAAGGCCCTGACGGCCTCATCCTGCAAAAGCAAATAAAAGGTCATTCTGTGGAGAAGTGAGGAGCATGTCGCTTTCGTGGTTCTGTGTTCCTTTCTGTTGGCTAGTGCAATCTCAAGTCGCCGGGTTTTTTTTCTTTTTTCTTTAAAGCTGTCCGTCTCCCAGGACCAAGTCTGTGGATGTGGGGTGGGGACGGAGCTGAAAGGCGGGCGCCTTGCTGTGCTCAGGTGCACGACGCCTCCCACCCGTATGACGAAGGCTTTGTTCACAGCGGCTTCAGCTGCCTGAGTCCTTCTTCCCTCACACTGGGCTCCTTTACATGAACAGATCTCTGGGGGCCTCAACAGTAAGCCAGTCACACAGGTCCATGTTTAACGCTCAGCCGGGAGCCCATGTTAACATACGTGTTTATACTGCCTGTGTGTGTGTGTGCGCGCATGGACACACAGCAGTGTTACTTAGTGATGGCTGCTCATTGAAATCACCCACCCAGTTTCCAAAACATATGAACACCTGGACCTCGCCCGTGACCATGTGAAACAGTCTCCAAGCAGTGGGTCTCACACACCTGTTGTTTTTAAACTCTCCGCAGACCATTCTGATGCGTGGTGAAGGCCAAGAACCGTAGTGTGTACATTTGGTTTAGGGTAGGGCTGTGCCCAGCACTGTTTGAAAGCGCTCAGGTAATGCAGGGTGCATGCAGGGCTGCGACCGCAGGCCTGGGCTGCTGTTGAACTAGGTACCCACCGGACAGCTCAGGCCAGCTCTGGGGCACACGATGAAGCTAAGCCTTGTGGGACATTTACCACATTCCTGCATAACAGAACGTATTTTCATGGTTCTCTCCTCAGGCTCTGTCAAAATCCTTTGTGGAGCTCCAGCAAACCCTGAGTTTCTGATTGCAAAAGCCTGGGACAAAGTTTGCAGATCTCTTAACTTCTTTAAGTTCTACTGCCTTGATTCTACGTGTCACAGGTTACACGTGCCACATTAATGCATTAGGTAAATTATAATTAGTCAGCTGATTGGGGAGAAGTTCTTTCAAGGTCGTGGGTATAAACATTATCTTCCACATAGAGTGGAGAATACTTTTAAACCTAGTAGGTAGTGGTGAAAACAGTAAAGAAAAAAAATAAAGTTCGGAGTGTTCTTATTGGAAGATGAGAATAACATGGTAAGTGAAACACAGATGCAAGCTTGTGATATCTGTTCTGAGTGGAGCACAATTATTGCAGGGGTAGGCAATGCCAAGCAAGTGCAAGGAGAACAACGAGAGGGATGCTGAGGACACAGAGTGAGCTGCGAGGCTGAAGACACAGGGAAATGCCGTCCCCGGCAGGCCTGGTACTTAAAGTAGGTTTAAGGTATTGCTGATGTAGAGAAAAGGAATTCTCTGTAAATGACATCAATAAAGATATGTTCCATGGTACACTGATATGGCACAAAACTTAGAATACAAACTAGATGAGAAGCAGAATTTGGGTGAAGGAAAACAATGAGGAATCCTGACTAAACCAGAATGGAGATTAATCCTTTAATTAAACTCGACATAGTGGGTGCAGTGGCTCACACCCGTGGAGGCTGAGGTGGGAGGACCACGCAAGCCCTGGAGTTGTAGACCAGCCTGGCCAACATGGTGAAATCCCATCTCTACTAAAAATACAAAAATTAGCTGGGCGTGATGGCACATGCCTGTAGTCCTAGCTACTCAAGAGGCTGAGGCAGGAGAATGGCTTGAACCCGGGAGGCAGAGGTTGCAGTGAGCCAAGATCACACCATTGCACTCCAGCCTGGCGACAGAGTGAGACTCCATCTCAAAAAAAAAAAAAAAAAAAAAAAAACAAAAATGCCTGTAGCCCCAGCTACTTGGGAGGCTAAGGCAGGAGGATCACTTGAACCCGGGAGGTGGAGGCTGCAGTGAGCAGAGACTGCGCCACTGCACTCCAGCCTAGGTGAGCCTGTCTCAAAAAATAATTAATTATACTTGACTAAAGATTGTTCCTCAATATGGAGAAATTGGAAATTTAAATAAAAATTTCACAGTGTTAGCCTTGCTTGCTGTTTATGGCATATTGAGGTAAATTGTACAATAAATTGGAGATAGCCCCTATTCCAAAGTGTAGTTTGACCATTTTCACAAATATCTCTATTGGCTCCACAAGGCAATGAGTTAAAGTCCCTCCAAGTGTTGCTAACATGATTTGTCAGGACTAGATAGGCCCCTGGTGACCATTGGTGCAATTCTAGCAGACAGAGTGGGAGAAGCTATGAAATCAGCCTCTCTTCCTGAAGTTTCACTCTGATTAATTTCACTCTGATTATGTTCCCACTAGATTTTTAAAAATCATAATGTACCTCCCTTGTTATTCACTTTATTTATATTTTTTAAAAAGTGCTAAAAACATGCGTAGGTGAATGTTACAGATCATACCGCTACCACCCAAGATACACTGTCTGAGTCTGTGATGATTTCTGCATTCACAAACGTCAAAAATCAGTGCAGTGACATGTCAGCTGTCATTCTTGATCACACACACAAACTCAGGTGTCGTATTGGAAGCCGGAGAATGTCTAATATGGACTTGAAATGGCATCTTTTAAAATTGCTCTTACAAAAGGAAGAAAATTCCAGAAGTCATTCTTGAAATTTTTTATTTCTAAATATCGATGCTTTAAAATCATTAGAAGAAACTCAGTATTTTGAGAAGAGTTAAATGGGAAAGTCATCCCCACAGCGATGGCCATTTATTATGAGCACTCTGCAAGAGAAGCCCAGAAGGAGGTTCTTACGTCATCAGTGTCCCACAGGCGACAGACTGCATTGTAATGGATCGGGGAAGGGAGGGGATGGAATAGACAAAGTATATGGATAAGCACTGGCATGATTTAGACATAATACATTGTCAGGATAGTCTGTGGGCTCGCCTATGGAGGAGGTAGGAAAACCACCGTTTATCTTTATTATTTAGTATAGACACTTAGACTTGCAATTAGCTATTATACATAAAAACTCAATATGGCTTTCCATAATTGAAAGATTGGAAAATTGAAGAGACAGCAGGGATTACAAAAGTTATATGGGTAAAATGAGATTGCAATCTGGATGGTTCAAAGTTTTCTAAGTTTTATTCATATGTGTATATATATATATATACATATCTTTTTTTTTTTTTTTTGAGATAGAGTCTTGCTTTGTCCTCCAGACTGGAGTGCAGTGGTGTGATCTTGGCTCACTGCAACTCCTGCCTCCTGGTTTCAAGCAATCCTCCTACCTCAGTCTCTCGAGTAGCTGGGATTACAGGCACCCGCCACCACGCCCAGCTAATTTTTGCATTTTAGTAGAGACGGGGTTTCACCACGTTGGCCAGGCTGGTCTCGAACTCCCGACCTCAGGTGGTCTGCCCACCTCGGCCTCCCAAAGTGCTGGGATTACAGGCATGAGCCACTGTGCCCGGTCTATTCTTATATTTCTTTATTATGGCATCATTTTAGCATTTCAAAAGCAATGGCTAAATATTTGGGGAAGGATCAGGAGAAATTTTACCTTACTCATAGACTGTAGAGTATAAAATATATCCATTTTTTATGTTTTGAAGTTGAAATATCAGTGGAAAGGCCATTCTCAGGTTCGTGGTGGAAGGTGCAGTGGGGAACCTTCTCCCTTGATGACCTTCATGGAGCCCGGATGGATCAGACCACACTGTCCACCCTGGATTCCATGAGCAGCTGGTCTGGTCCTCTGGGGCCAGGCTGGTCTAGCCTCTCTCACCCTGATACCATGACTGCACTACCCTTGGAAGGAAGGAAGTGCTGTTCCTAGGTCAGGGCACTCCACAATCTACTAAAGGGCACCTAAACATCATTTGACGCCCCCAAACCAGGATTCTAATGGAGATCATTGTTATGCATAAGAAAATATGAAATTCGGCCAGGTGCAGTGGCTCATGCCTATAATCCCAGCACTTTGGGAGGCTGAGGCAAGTGGATTGCCTGAAGTCAAGAGTTCGAGACCACCTGGCCAACACAGTGAAGCCCTATCTCTACTAAAAATACAAAAATTAGCCAGGCATGGTGGTGGGTGCTTATAGTCTCATCTACTCAGGAGGTTGAGGCAGGAAAATCACTGGAACCCCAGAGGAGGTGGAGGTTGCAGTGAGCTGAGATCTTGCCACTGCACTCCAGCCTGGGTGACAAGAGTGAAATTCTGTCTCAAAAAATAAACAAATAAATAAATAGAAAATATATATTTCATTACAATAAAGCACTATATCTACTCAGTAATGTGTCATATAGGTATACACCTTCAAATATATAGCTATCATTTACAGTGCATTAAATGAACAGTGAATGTCTTGGGAAAAGAGAGTTTGGAGAAATCCCAGAAGCAAGGAAAGATCAATTGGAAAGGAGTGAAAAGAAGGTGTCCAGCTCCCTGTCCAACACGTGTACTGGAGCAGCAATAGGCTGGGCTAAGTCAGGGCTTCAGAGTGGAATAAGTCTTTGCAATAAAGACGGTGACCCTAGGCTGTGTATATTACAGGGAAGTGATTACTGAGTATTTTCTGTGTTCAGGAATAGGACTCGGTGCTGGAAGGCAGTGGTAAGCAAACTCCTCAGGGACGCTGAGGAGTGCAGCTTCCTTAGAGAAGACAAACAGTAAATGAATAATTACAAATTAATTATGAATAGGCACAGTACTAAGAAGACATACTAGGCATTCGATTGGTAACAGAGGACCTAATCAAATCCAGAGGCCAGCAACGTTTTTTGGAACTGAAATGTGAAGAATAAATAGAAGTTAGTAAGATCTAAAGAAGAGCAAAGAGCATTCTTGGTGGACGGAACCACGTGTGTGAAGGTCAGTAAGTGGGAAGGGTTCCCCACATGCAGGCAAAGGGGTGCAGCCTGGTATGGCTGGAGGAGGAAACTCACGCATGTCAGACTCTAAGCCCTGGGATACAGTCACGTGAGTTACAAGCACCTTAAATTTAATGCCAATTTAAGTGTCCTTGAAGCTGGTCATCTTACTTCTGGGCTAAAGTGAGGTTCTGAAGAAAGGCATCTTTATTTCATCAAAGATGAATGTCAGGATAACTGACAACATTATCTTAGCAGGCTGGGTCAAGGACATTTCAGATAGATCAAAGCACAAAGCAGCAATTTAAATTACTCTAATTTTCTTTATGTTGTTATTTGATCTATGCTTAAGGACTCTGAGGAATGTAGTTTCCTTCAGATCTCTTAACAGACTGTGATGTTGATCACGGTTATTCTGGTTGCAAGGGACAGAAATCCCATTAAAACTTGCTATAACAAACCAGTCAACTAAAAAAGGAACATGTTGCCTCACATTATTTGAGAAGTCCCAGATACCCAAATCAAATGCTGTTGTGCGGACCTCGTCTTTATGCCTCAGCTCTGGTTTTCAAGATGTGAACTTCACTCTAGGACACGTTCCTGACATGGTGGCAAGAAGTTTTTCACTTCCCCAAGCTCACCTCATAGCAGTTTAGCAGCCCTGTAGGAAAGGAAGCTCATTGTTTTCTCAAAGGTTCCACTAACATCCTGTGGTCAACTCTCCCCTGAACACCTTGGGTCATGTGACCATCCTTAAACTAATCACCGAAGCCAGAGGTCTGGGATATGCCAATGGTCCAGACCAGGATTAACCAGAGCCTGAGCTGGCATCAGCATCCCCAAAACTGCACGGTCTGGAAGTGAAGAGGAATGCTATGGCTTGCTGAAGAAAATCAAGACGCTGTTATCAAAGGAAGTGATGGAATAGGGGCAACAAAAGAAACAGACCTTCTCGATACAAACTGAATCTTTTTTTTCAATCATTGAGAAGTTAGTCTGTTTAGGGTGATTGGATTTAGTCTGGCTTTACCCACAGTTAATCATACCAGTTTGCTACTTTAAACTTAATGAAAAATCTAAAATGTTTCATAAATCTTTGTATATGATTTTGTTTTATACAGTTATATATAAGGCAGATTTTATAGGGCAAAGCCAATATTATCATGATATGAATGATTATGCAAAAAAGTCAGGATATTGAATTGGATGTCTGAAAGCATTAACTGACCTAGAACCTAGAGAATAAAGAAAAAGAAGTCTAAGATTTTTGTAGGCATGAAGGAAGAAACAGAGCCTAGAGTTTTATACGTCAGTAGAAATAAAACAGCTTTGTAAATTTTAAATAGAAGCCATTGCAAGAGAACTTAGACATTAAAACATGCATTCAGATGTTGATTGGGTTGCTGACATTATGTGAAATATGATTCAGCCCTAAAGTTTCTGTGGAGTTTGTTTATTCTGATAACATGAAATGTGAATGGCCAAGATTCTGAAACCTGAAAACTCCTCCAATATTAACAAAACAGAAAAAAATTTAGAACATAAAATCTCATGTTTATGAGTGATCAGTTTGTCTGAATTCTTATTTTTCATCTTCTAAACAGTTATGCTGTCAGTTCAGAGAATGTGGCTCTTAAAATCAGGTAGAGTCATGATCTCATTCTTACTAAATACGAGTGTGTTACGATACATGACATCAACAGAGTGAAGGACAGTACCACACGATCATCTCAATAGACACAGAATAAGGATTTGATAAAATTCAACGACCTTTCAGGATAAAAATTCTTCAAAAATTAGGTATAGAAGAAACATATCCCAACACAATAAAGACTGTATATGACAAAACCTCAGTTAACAACACACTAAACTGGAATAAGACAAGAATGCCCACTCTCACCATACTTATTCAACATAATACTGGAAGTCCCAGTCAGAGCTATTAGGCAAGTAAAAGAAATAACATCGTCTAAATTAGAATGGAGGAAGTCAAATTGTCCCTTTCTGCAGACAACATGATTTTACATTTGGAAAAACCTAAACTCCACCATAAAACTCTTAGAACTCATAAACAAATTCAGTAAAGTTGCAGGACACAAAATCAACACATCAAAAATTGGCAGTGTTTCTGTACACCAATGACGAATTAGCTGAAAAGGAAATCAAGAAAGTAATCCCATTTACAATAGCTACCAACATAATAAAATACTTGGGAATAAATTCAACCAAGGAAGTGAAAGATCTCTATAAGGAAAACTATAAAATACTAATGAAAGAAATTGAAGAGGACATAAAAAATGGAAAGACAGCCCATGTTCATGAACTGAAAGAATGAATATTATTAAAATGACTATACCCAAAGCAATCTACAGATTGAATGAAATCCCTACCAATAATATTCTTCACAAAAAGAGAAAAAACAATCCTAATATTCATATAGAACCACAAAGGATCCCTAAGAGCCAATGCAATTCTAAGCAAAAAGAACACAGCTAGAGGCATCACACTACCAGATTTCAAAATATACTACAAAGCTGTAGTAACTAAAACAGCACGGTGCTGGTATAAAAACAGACACATAGATCAGCAGAATAAAACAGAGGATCCAGCAATAAGTTCAGGTATTTACAGCCAACTGATGTTTGACAAAAGTGTCAAGAACATACATTTGGGAAAGGACAGTCTCCTTAATAAATAATGTTGGGAAAACTGGATATCCACACATGGAAGAAAGAAGCTAGACCCATATATCTCATTATATACAAAATATCAACTCAAAATGAATTAAAAGCTAAAATGGCTGACCTGAAACTGTAAAACTACTAGAAGAAAGTATAGAGGAAACATTGCATGACATTGGTTTAGGCAAAAATTTTATGGCTAAGACCTCCAAAGCACAGGCAACAAAAATGAAAATAGACAAATAGGACTATATTAAACTTGAAAGCTTCTGCATATCAAAGAAAACAATCAACAGAGTGAAGAGACAACCTGCTTGATGGAAGAAAATATTTGCAAACTATTCATCTGATAAGGGACTAATATTCCAACTATACAAGGAGCTCAAACAACTCCACAGTTTTAAAAAAAAACACAAATAATCTCATTAAAAAGTGGACAAGGATATGAATAGACATTTCTCTCTTTTCCTTTTTTGACACAGGGTCTGTCTCTGTTGCCCAGGTTGCAATGCAGTGGCATGATTTTGGCTCACTGCAATCTTCACTTCCTGGGCTTGTGATATTTATTTAAAGAAGACATACAATGGCCAATAAGTACATGAAAAAATCCACAACATCATTAATCATCAGGGAAACGCAAATCAAAACCACAGTGAGATATCATCTCACTCCACTTAGAATGGCAATTTTCAAAAAGACAAAAACAACGAAGGCTGCCGAGGGTTAAAGGGGACTCTTACATACTGTTGGTGGGAATGTAAACTAGTACAGCCACTATGAAGATCTATTTAAAGTTTCCTCAAACAACTACAGATTGACCTACCAATGATCTAGCAATCCCATTGCTGAAAATATATCCAGAGGAAAGGAAATCAGTGTGTGTGTGTGTATATATATATGTATACATATATACACATTTTTTTTTTTTGAGACGGAGTTTCACTCTTGCTGCCCAGGCTGGAGTGTGAGTGCAACAGTGTGATCTCGACTCACTGCAACCTCTGCCTCCTAGGTTCAAAGGATTTTCCTATCACGGCTTCCTGCATAGCTGGGATTACAGGCATGCACCACCATGCCGGGCTAATTTTTGTAATTTTAGTAGAGACGGGGTTTCACCATGTTGGTCAGGTTAGTCTCAAATGCCTGACCTCAAGTGATCCACCTACCTTAGCCTCCCAAAGTGCTGGGATTCCAGGTATGAGCCACCGCATCTGGCAGCAATCAGTATATTAAGAGATTCCTGCATCCCTGTGTTTATCGCAGCACTGTTCACAATAGTCCAGATATAGAATCAACCTGGGTGTTCATCAACAGATGAATGGACAGAGAAAATATGGTGTGCGTGTATACACACACACACGCACACACACAGCCACACACACAATGAAATACTGTTCAGGCATCAATAGAATGAAATTCTGTCATTCACAGAAACACAGATGGAACTGGAGATCATTATGCTGAATGAAACAAGCCAGAAACAGAAAGATAAACACTACATGTCATGTGTGGAAGCTAAAGAAGTTGATCTCATGAAGTAGAAAACAGAATAGTAGTTATTGATAGGGAGAGATTGGTTAAAAGTTACAAAGTTACAGCTACATAGGAGGAAATTAGTTCTAGTTTTCTGTATCACTGTGGGCTGACTATAGTTAGCAAAAATTTATTGTGTATTTTCAGATAGGTAGGAGAGGGGTTATTGAATGTTCCCAACACAAAGAAATAATGAAGTGATGAATATGTTAATTACCCCGATCTGATGGTTGTAGATTGTATGTACTGAAACATCACTATGTACCCAAACATATACATACTTATTGTGTGTCAATTTAAAAAATAAAAAGTATTTTTACAAAGAGTGTATCATTCTGCTTGGTTACAATACCATGTTCATGTATCTCACCTATCTATCTTTGCCGAACAACTAAGAAGCTTATGACTTGAACACTGAATAAAGCTAGTTGAAAGTGTTGAAAATTTAGTAGACAGGCAAAAAATGTTTGTGAATAGTATCTTTTAAAATCATTTGCAAAACTATGGAAAATTCAGTAGTTCACAATGACTCAATCTGTGAACATGCAGTAGAAAGTGACAAAATTAAAATGTAAATGTATATTCCGTAAAACTTGAAATTGCAAAAAAAATGATTATTAGAAATATTATAGGATACTAATAAATATTGACTTACAAAGTTCTACCCTGCTAGCAAAACAGGTAGATGCCAAAATGTACTCCACCACCTGCAACAATCATATTAAGGTTAGAAAGGTCAGGAATGACTGTTAGGGAATACCTGCTGAATGTCAAGTACTTCTTATGTCAGTTATCACCAAGCCCATTGCACAGATGAGTAAATTGAGACTCAAGAAGATTAAGAAATTTGCCTAAGGCCATATTGACATTTACAGGCCTGAGATATGAACCTAAGTCTAGCTGGCTCCTTAGTCTATGTCCCTTTAGTCACACCAAAGAGAATCAAGCACCACAATTTTGTTTATTTTTTGCGAGAAGGAAACTCATTTCTGTATGATGATATACGTTACATGTAAATTTACCACAGATATTGTTACTTTTTCCATAGATCTATACATGCTTTAAACTCATTTGCTATCTTTCTATATGAGTGTGTGTGTGTCTGTGTCTGTCTTTAACAGCAGAAAGTATTCAAATTGACCTTTTATGTTTGACAATTCTCATCTAATTATAGAGGAGATATGACAGGGTGAATCCAATTACAATTGAGGCACTGTTATTTTAGGATATTTTCAGGATATAATCTTGCTTTTTAATTAAGTTAGTATATTAGTGATGTTTTTGAAGTTTGTTTTACCTTCAGGTATTACGGAAAATTCAATTAGAATATGAATCAAGTCTTTTGTATTTTGTATGTAATCTGTGCCACATATAAACGACCACTTCATAGGAAATTTGATTTTCATAAGAGTTAATTTGGTTCATAGCCCACCAAATCTAATACTGCTGTATTTGGTAAATTATTTTTCTAACCCCTCTACCCGCAGTGACACCACCTGTTAACTGATCTTCAAAAAAGGAACCTGAATCCAATCCTGAGAGCCACATTGTATCTGTTCCCTCTAGCAGCCTCCCTGACTGGTCCAGGCTCCATACTTTGCTTTGCCCTCATGCCATTTCCATTTTGCAGAATTCAATTTCTGGCTTAAGCCGGTGTTTTAGAGGAATGAGGTCATTGAAATCTCATTTGCCAGATCTCTCCACCAAAGGACAATAACCAAGGACTGAGTGGAAAATCTCGCACAAAGCCAGATTCGCATTTGTGCTAATGAGACAGCAGTGTTGTTTACAGCGATGATATCTCTCAAAGGCAGTACAGTTCCCAAAAGCACCCTGGTCGCTTCTAGCTCTCCTGGGCAGGCCCAGAGACTGCAAATCTGGAGGTGACCTCGTTTCCAGGAGCTTTGTTTTCTTCCCCACGCGAGTGGCCAGGACAGGCTCTGAAGATGAAGGTACAGCATTAGGAAAAAGTGCCGTCTCTGGCTACAACTACGTTAAGTGCAACCCATTGTTTCATATCATCCAGTTTTATTAAAATCGTGGTATACTGTAGAGGTATTTTAGTAGACAGAAAAACAATAGACTTGGAGCCCTCAGTATGAGTTCACATTTACTTGCTATATGGTTTTGGTTTAAGTCACTCAAGCTCTCTATGCTTCACTTTCTTCCTTGTTAAAAATTGGAGAAAAACACAATATCTAACAAACTTAGCTCAGACATGAGGAAGCATGACATAAACATATAAAGGATAAAGACTTACAAATGCACATTATTGTATGTTTGATGTTAAGCTAGATAAAACAGAACTTCAACCTTTGACACGGACAAAAGCTATCGTAGCAACACCAAAGGTAATATGAATGGTGTGATACGAACCACCACATTTACCTTCATATGGTGTTTTGATCAGAAAGGAGTTCTCGACAGGTATTTTTTGTACACATCCGAACAAGTCTAACTCCCATGAAATTATGCTTTTCATGGAAACTTTGACCGTATTAATCTTGGCAGGGTTTGGGGACTGTTTCTGGAACTCTGAAAGGACTCTTTCATTTTAATTCCCATGAAGGGCTTTATTTTTACATACAGTATTAGGAAAATCCAAAAAGAAGAAGAAAGCTCCACTGTCCTTCTGATAGTGTTTCGTGGAAATACAGCAGGCGAGTCGGAAGTGTGTGCTCCAGTGTCACCTTCACCATCCCTGTCATCGGTGTGTAAAATGAGCCCTTCGACCTTCACTCATTAATTGTTCATTTCACACTTAGTCATTTCATACATTCCTGTTTGCACAGAACATTCATACGTTGACATGTTCACCTCGAGGCAGCTTGTATGCAAAGAGAATTATCTCCCTCAGCGATTGACCCCACGGTGAGACAGATTCCCAGCTATCTTCTTCTAAAACTCCTAACTTTTACAAAGCACCGAGACTCACTCAGGCCACTGCAGTGGTGGCCCAGTTGAAATGCTATGCTAGCTTTCTGGAAGACTTAATTGACTTCAGGGCTAGGTAATGTGCCCTAGAGAAGCTAAACAGCGGGGAAAAAGCATCTCGAGGTAGATGATTGCTCTGCACTTACTTACACCAAGATTTCAGGGGACAGTAGGGACTTATATTCTTAATAGTGGAATTGAAATGTGGAATGTTGAAGGATTGAGAAGTACTAGGGGCTGAGACCCAGCACCTTCTGTGTATGAGGAGTACACAAGTCATCCTTCTTGGGTGAAAACGGCCTCCAAGTTGTTTTGCCAAACCAAGCCTCTCTAACAGTAGGAGATTGTCAAGGCTTCAATTAGTAAATCCCTAAGCACCAAAGTTAATGAGGTGAGCAGTGAAACGTGGTGGGAAACTCGCTCCCAGGGAAGGGAAGAGTCAGATCAGCCGTCATCGCTGCCGGGCACAAAGAAGGACTGGAGTCCACCACAAAAAGAGGTGTTTGTGCTCCCTACTAAAAAGGAAGGAAAACTATTTAATCATTATTCTTATTAGGTAAGTTTCAGTCACATTTTTCCAAGCAATAAAAGACTACAAAGAGCACTTGGATGCTAACTGCTCTTACGACAGTAGCTCAAGCCTTATGCACAATCAGGGAGAATATGAGCATATATTTAAGGACTTAAGGAAAAGAGAAGGATAAAAAATGATTTTTCTTTGATAAGCGAAGTCAGGAATCTCTGACTAATATAATAATAAAGGTTGTACCATTTAATGATCGAGAATAATGTCAGTGCTCACAAAAAAGGGGAGGTCAATTTGTATAAAAACTAGATAGTACACTACCAAAATACTACAAAACTAAGCATGAATATGACAAGAAATGATGGAAGCCCACATATGTCAGAAGTTTGGTTAAAGCTTCAGGCCCTGGAGACTTCCAAGCCAGGCTATTTAATGAGCGAATGAAGTTAGTGAACATGTAGATACCATCTAAAGGAAGTTATGAAAGCCTACAGACACTGGGGATTTTATCCTTACATTACAAATGAGGAAAGAATTCCGGATGGAGGCCTCTGCATATCCAGCTAAACCTCCCTCGCTTTACTCCAGTGTGACTACCCTTGTTGCTGGGGCCATCGCTGCCCGGTCAGATGCCACATTCGCAAGTCATCCTTGCAGAGGAAAGGATTTCTGATGAGGAAGATCGCTGTTTGGATGGAGGCCTCCGCGTATTTAGCCAAACCTTCCTCCTTTTACTCCAGAGTGACCACCATTGTTGCTGGTCCCATTGCTGCCGGTCAGATACCACATTTCCAAGTCATCCTTGCAGAACCGATGCAATGGTTCTCACCAATGACATGAGAATAAAGTGATGTTTGCCACTCCTGGTCCTGGCCTTCAAGTGTCAGGCAAGCACGCTTTAGAGAGAGTCTGTCTCTGTCTAAAATGCTGGGGTCCTATTGAACCCTGGGAAAACACCCCAGGGAGTGGAGGAAAAGAAGACGGAAGAACTGGTTCCCTGGAAGGTCCCCACAGAGAGGGTCACATCATCAGTTCAGGCCGCTCACCTCAGCACGCTTACGTGAGAGTGAAATAGATGTTGGTTTTTAAAGAGTGTGAACATGGTTTCCATTTGTTTTGTCTGTTGTCTTGGCATCATTATAAATGGCATTCCCTTTCTCTGTCAAAATGAATTACACAGTCACCCTATTTTAACTCAGGGTATCATGGTGCCTCTTGATACCCTACTGCGTAGGGGTCAGAACTCCTACCCAGCTGGGGACCATCAGAGATCTGTCCTTTGCTCCTCCCTTGTCCCAGCCGAGTCTTCCCTGCAGACATGCTGTTCCAGCTCCGCCACTGTGGTTGTGAGTGGGAGGGACATAGACAACTGGCCTTTTAGCTGGAGGCCACTGGACAGTGAGCTGCTATGTCTGGACCAGATCAAAAAGACCCTCCAGGCCAGGCGCAGTGGTTCACTCCTGTAATCTCAGCACTTTGGGAGGCCAAGGCAGGTGGATCACCTGAGGTCTGGAGTTGAAGACCAGTCTGGTCAACATGGCAAAACCCTGTCTCTACTAAAAATACAAAAAATTAGCCAGGTGTGAACACCTATAATCCCAGCTACTTGGGAGGCTGAGGCAGGAGCATCACTTGAACCCAGGAGGCTGAGGTTGCAGTGAGCTGAGATCGCGCCATTGCACTCCAGCCTGGGAGACAGAGCGAGACTCCGTCTCAAAAGAAAAAGGCCTCCAATACCTCAGGGACCTAGACCTTGGGCTGGGGGAAATACAGAGGGGACTCCGGGGCTCCCCATGGAGGGCAGCACAGGTGCCTCATGTGTCTGTGCGTGGGAAAAGAGCACACACAGATATCGGGTGACGCTGGAGGGGTCTGAGCTGGACACAGCTAGTTACCAGATCGGCTTCACACTCCTACAGAAACACTGTGCTGGGCCTTGACTTACGGCTGGGCTTCCAGGGGCATGTTTCTGAACTTTCCAGGGAGAGAGTGGTGGCCTTGTGACTGAGTTCCAGCCACTGGAGTTTAAGTGGAAGTGACATTTGCCACTCTGGACCTTAAAACAGCGAGCATGCACTTCCCCACCTTCTCCCTTCATCCGAGCTGGTAGACGCAGGTGCCTCTGACCCGGTTCCCATCATGCAGAAGTGGATGTCCTAACGAGATGGGAGGAATGTGGTCTTTGCCAGCCTGCACTTCCCACCACCTAGGGATGGCTCTCTGAGAGGGAGAAATACACGTAGAGGTTTTTATGTCACTATCTGGGGGATTTCTTTGTCACCATACTAAGTCTTCACCCTGATGCTAGCCAATTATAGCTATTTGTAAATTCAGTTCATCCATCTGTCGGGTACAGCAATGTGTGGTGACACCTGCATGGTGTCAGACACCACAATAGATTCCTAGGCCCATGTGCTGGGCTACCAGCCAGTCACTGCCACGCTGCGCTCAGGCATGGTGCTGTGCCCACGGCCTCTTGGCAGGCCTGCAGGCTTCCGGCCATGCCACCGCCTGCAGAATCCCAGAGTGTACACAGTGGGACTGGAACCCAGAACTCGCTGACTCTCGAGCTGTTTATCTTTCTATTTATAGATGTTCAATTTGGTAACAGATTCGCAAACACACTACAATTTTTCAGGAATGTAGGTTTTGCGTGTGTGTGTTTTTAACCTATCAGCCATGTTTATTTTGCCTTTTCTATTCGACGTTAAAATTATGTTGCCAATATTTTGATAACTTGATTTTTTTAATATAAATAAATAAAAGCATATGCCCCATGCCAATTTAACTTCATTTGCTTAGGTTCTGGGAATTTTCCATATACTTCAAGTATAATTTTGGATTTTGAATCAAGCAACATTTTAAACTCTAAGAGTTCATGACTGTAACAAGTACTGGGTGCAATATATCTTTCCATGTCTTACAATATATTGAACTCTGTAAAGAAATTGCCATTAAAACTTTTAAAGAAAAATACACTTTGGAAGGAATGTTCTTTGCTTTATCTTGGTAAATTCTCTCTAGTGATCTAAAATCTTATTCTGGAATGTTTATTTGTTTGTGGAGGAAAAGCTGAAGGAGAGCGTCCCCATCAGGTAAAATAATACATGATGCCCAGATGGTTCCTACCTTTACTAATATGAAACAGGAAAAATGCAGGAAAAGAACAATTTCCTAATATTAACGTATGAAGGTATGTTCTGGAGGCTTCATTCACGGTCTTCTTCCTTTTTTTTTTTTTTTTTTTGAGACGAAGTCTCACTCTGTCACCCAGGCTGGAGTGCAATTGCATGATCTTGGCTCACTGCAACCCCCACTTCCCGGGTTCAGGCAATTCTTCTGCCTCAGCCTTCTGGGTAGCTGGGATTACAGGCATGCGCCACCACACCAGCTAATTTTTTTTGTATTTTTAGTAGAGAGGGGTTTCACCATATTAACCAGGCTGGTCTCGAACTCCTGACTTTGTGATCTGTCCGCCTTGGCTTCCTAAAGTGTTGGGATTACAGGCGTGAACCACTGCACCTAGCCCACTTTCTTTAATTTAATAAGTATTTACTGGGCGCCTCTGATATGCCAGCCTTTCTGGTAGCCCTGGGGTTGGCACTGAAAGCCCAGGGGCTGTCTGCACTGCTACTGGGCTGGTGTTGCAGAGCACCCTCCGTGTACGTGGCTCTGCGTGCTAGAGGAGCAACCGCAGCACAGCAGGCAAGTCCCTTCCCTCCTGGAGGTTCTAGTCCAGTGCAGCCTCCTCTAAGGGTGTGGCCTGCTAGGATAAGTAGTTTTATCTCTCCCATCATGAATGTTCTGCTACTGGAAAGCAGGCAGCATCTGTTCTTTTTTGGGAACTTCTCTTTAGTGCCTTATATCTCCAATTACATCTGGTTAATTTCCACTTATTTGTAGCTCCCCCTTTTTCATTTTTCAGATATTAGCTCAAGTGTGGCTTCCTTAAGGAAGCCTGCCCTGAGACCCTCGTCTCATTAAGGTTCTTTTCTATGATCTCATAAAACTGAATGTATTTTCTTCCAAACGTTTATCTCACATGATGATTATACCTTCACTTGGATAATTATTTGATGTTTTGCCTCCTGTCTACGAAACTATAAGCTCTCTGAGGTCAAGGACTATTGATTTTTAAATAATTTTTAATTTTTTTAAAAAATAGAGACAAGGTCTCACCTTGTTGCCCAGGCTAGTCTTGAACTGGGCTCAAGCGATCTTCCCACCTGGGCCTTCCAAAGCGCTGGGATTACACATGTGAACCACTATGCCCGACCATGGACTGTTGATTTTAATTCATCAGTCTGTCTCCTAGCACACAGCACAGTTACGGGTTTAAAAGAAACAAACAAACAAAATATTCCCACAAGCATGTAAATAATCAATTATTAAAATTTGTTGAATGAATGGATGAAAGGTGAATGTTTCATTGTCTTGATGCTGGCAACAGTGCTAATATGAAAATTGTATCACTTTCTCATAATTGGTGAATGCTGGTTTTTATTTTACTTTTTTTTTTTTCTTTTGAGATAGAGCCTCACTCTGCTCAGGCTGGAGTATAGTGGCGCAGTCTCCGTTCACTGCAACCTCCACCTCCTGGGTTCAAGTGATTCCTCGGCCTCAACCTCCCTAGTAGCTGGGGTTACAGGTGCCTGCACCACACCTGGCTAATTTTTGTATTTTTAGTAGAGACAGGGTTTCACCACGTTGGTCAGGCTGGTCTCAGACTCCTGACCTCAGGTGATCCACCTGCCTCGGCCTCCCAAAGTGCTGGAATGACAGGTGAGGGCCATTGCGCCCAGTCTGATTTTACTTTTTAGGGTCACATATGTCTTGTAAATAATGTTGAGTAAACTACTCAAGAAACCAGATGTCACTTCTTTGAAATTCTCATAATCACAGTGAAGTTGGGAAAGTCCCTCTCAGCACCCCAGATTTCTATTTTGTCTGAATCTTACTGCGGCGTTGTCTCCAGTCTGGTTCCCGACACCTTCGGGATCTGCTTCCCAGGTGGTCACGCATCCCCAGGCAGCAGCTAAGGTCATAAGAATGAAAGAGTGAAAGATGGAAGCAGACAGTGGAATTCCACGACAGTGTGAGGAATACGTAAATCATAGAGCAGGTGTCCATTTATGTGAGGATGGACGGCAATTGGATTAAGGTTCGGAAACAGTGACATGGGCACAAACTGAGACACTACTATGGCCCAACCAGAGGCTTCGAACATAAGCCCTGCCAAAGCAGGCGTGCCACCATAGGATACAGAAAGCTGTGGGGTTGTTGTGAAAGAAAGAAGCTTGCACCTGCTGGGAGGGAGTGGGGATGCAATACACTGTGTGGTGAACTTGATATGTCAACTTGACTGCACTAAGGGAGGCCTAGATAGCTGGTGAAACATTATTTCTATGTGTGGGAGGGTGCTTCTGGAAGAGATTAGCATTTGAATTAGTGGCTGAGTAAAGAAGATCACCTTCTCCAATGTGGGCAGACATCAGTCATTCCACTGAGGACTGGAATGGAACAAAAAGGCAGAGGAAAGGCAGATCCTGTCTTTTCCGGAGCTCCTGGTTCTTGAGCCTTCGGACTCCAGGACTTACACACCAGCCACACTGGTGCTCAGGCCTTTGGCCTGGAGCTGAGAGCAGGACCATCGGCTCTCCTGGTTCTCAGGCCCTCAAACTCACACTCAAGTACATCACTGGCTTCCCTGGTTCTCCAGCTTGCAGAGGGCAGATCACGGACTTCCAGGTCTCCATAATTGGGCAACCAATTTTCATAATAGATATCTACACACACACACACACACACACATACACCCCCTATTGGTTCTAGAGAACTCTGACTAATACATATATGAAGATATGCCCTATTTTAATTGGAGTCCCCTGAACCAGACCCTGAGGCAAGTAGTTTATTTATTGTATAAATATAAGGGGTATGAGTGCAATTCTGTTACATGGATATATTGCATAGTGGTGTGGTCTGAGCTTTTAGTGTATCTATCCCTCACTCAAATAATATACATTGTACCCATTAAGTAATTTGTCATCATCCACCCCGACTGGCTTCTAAGTCTCCAATATCTATCATCCCACACTTTGTCTCATTTACCCATTATTGATAGCTCCCACTTATAAGTGAGAATATGTGATATTTTTCTTTCTGTTACTGAGTTGTTTCACTCAGGATAATGGACTCCCGTTCCATCCATGTTGCTGTCAAAGGTATTATTTCATTTTTCATGGCTGAATAGTATTCCATTATGTATGTCTAGACACATTACACTTTCTAAGTCCAATCGTCTTTTGATGGACACTGAGGTTAGTTCGATATCTTTGCTATTGTGAATAGTGTTGTGATAAACATATGAGTGCAGGTATCTTTTTGGTATAATGATTTTTCTTTTGGGTAGATACCCCATAGGGGGATTCCTGGATCCAGTGGTATTTCTATTTTTATTTCTGGGAGAAATCTCTATGCTGGTCTCCATAGAGGTTGTGTTAATTTACATCTCCACCAACAGTGGAGCTTTCCCTTTCCTCCATAGCCGTTCCAACATCTGTTATCTTTTGACACTTTAATAATAGCTATTCTGACTGGTGTAAGATGGTATATCATGGTTTTAATTTTCAGTTTTCTGATGATTAGTGATGAGCATTTTTTTTTCATATACTTGTTGGTCATTTTTATGTTTTCCTTTGAAAAATGTCTCTTCATGACCTTTGCTCACTTTTTGATGGGATTATTGTTTTTTGGTTGAGTGGTCTGAGTTCCTGAGACAAGTAGTTTCACTGCAAATTGTTTACACGTTGAATCCAGGAAGCAGCCTTGGAAGGTGGGGAAGAGCAGGAAGCCAGTCAGGTGTGTGGTGTCAGGCGCTCACCGCTGGGGGCAGCAGAGGCTCAGTCCAGCCAGGGAGCTCTGGGAGACAGTAACAGTGCCTGGGCCTCAACTGCTTTGATGTTGAAGAAAGGGTGAGACAATACATTTCAGAGTAATGCCAGGAAAATATACATCAAACCTTGAATATCAAGAGAATGTATGAGGTTCAGAACAGATCTAGATTCGAATGATGTTTAGTGAGTGCCAAGTCTTCCATCACCTTTCCCAGAGGTTTCTTAACTCTCACAATAATAAAGTGGGGACGGTGATCGTCGTTTTCACATATAAAGAAAATGATGTTCAGAGGACACGACTGCCTTATGGAGTACCAAAGAGCGAATATAAAGGAGGCCCTGGGTCATATTCAGGTTTCTGAACTCAAAATATAGTGATGGCCAATAGAGAATATTAGAGAAAACAGGAGCTCTGTAGTCTATTTTTGTGCATCTCTATTGCTGTCCAGGGCAGTACCTGAATCTTAACAACCAGTAATGGCTCGGCTGACAAAGCAAGACAGTCACTGTGGAGCACATGAGGCTGCCTGCACATCAGCCCTGCCTTTGAACTTTGCACAGGCTCCTTGGCCTCTCTGGTCTTCAATTTCTTCATGGTAAAATTGATACATAAAACCTACTTTAGCAGGTAAAATCTTTGTCCGTTGTCAAGGCTACGTTGTCAAACTCAGTTCTGTTCCATTTGTTCCAAGACCCACATTTGATGCCCAAACACCTCGGCATATTCTCAAATCAGCTATTTCCTGGTGTACATACCAATGACAACAATGAATGGAGCACTTCAAAGAAATCAACTAGTTCTACAGACCAAAAACTTAGAGGCACGGGCTGGTATAGAGAGAAACAACTTCCACAGCATACTTATTAAACATAAATGCAAGAATTAACATTTCCCTTAGTCCGAGCTTTTCCTTCAAGTGAAATGGTAATTACATAATTGTGATTCTCTTAGTTTTCTTGTTATTTATATTAATTAATCCATTCATCAAATATTTATTAAGCAACGATTCTGTGCCAGACACTAAACCAGTCCTGGGACAGAGGGGTGAACACAGCAGATGTGGAGTCTAGTTGTGGAATCAGATGCTAACCAGAAGTGCAGCAAGAAATATTCTCATTTGTGGTTCCAACTGAAAATAATGGCTATGAAAGAGAACTGATATTGAATCATAAAGATATTGAGGAAACCACTTCTCAACAAAATCTTTTAAAATATTAACTGCTCCTGGAAAGAAATCACAGATAGATATTCTCAGCCTGTGCTGAAGATGAGTCTCAAGGACTCTTTCAGGAAAAAAAAAAAAAAAAATGAGTTTAAAACTCAACAGTATGACCTGCAATTGATTCATTTAGATTGAATTTACTTCAGTTCAACTTAGCTCAGTTAGACTCAGTTAAACTTAGCAAATCTTCTTGGAATATTGTATTATGTGGAGAAAGGCAGTTCTCACTGTTGGTGCCCGGAACACTCACTTTCCCCTCCAAAGCCCTGATAAGCTTTAGCCCCGCCTTCATTCTACACCTAACGAGAGCTTAGAGAATGACATAATACTGTGCTTTAGTACACCAGCAGGAGTAAATTGTTAAGGTTTTTGTTTTTTTAAAAAAAATGAATCAAGGAAGCAATTGACCTGTCCAGTTGAAAGCAATCAATGAAGAATTACGTTTTAGATTTTTCTACAATAGACAGAAACAATTGCAATCTCTGTGCTGATTATTTCACTTCCATTTCAGTAAATGACTTGAATTTTGCGTGTTTCTTATTTTTTTAAAAATGTCAATGGTTCCTTTTGTTTGCGTGTAGCCCAGCTTCACCTTACAGCTAGTTTGGGGACCCAAATGACTTTCCATGAAGTGCAATGGTAATTACAGAATTATCATGAGCTTATTCTTCTTAATCCATTCATCAAAGATTTATTAAGTAATACATTTATGTCTTACTTCAATGCATTCTGGGGTTCTTAATTCCAACTCTACAGTTTATTTTCTTACCCTTCTTTCCGGAGAAAAATTTTCATTTTTGCCTACTAATGTTCACAGTTTGTCTACTATTAGTGCCAGAAACGCCTTAGACAATTAGATGTGGGTTTTCAAAGAACCTAAAATTAAAATTAGTCAGTACTAATTGAAACTTTCATGCAAATGGAAACATTTTCTGCTTGTAAAGCTTTGGTGAAAATGAAGCAAAAGAAACTCTACCACTGAGGACTTCAATCACTTTAACAAGTATGATTCCCACAGCTTGGCAAGGATCAGTGACTGACAGGCGTGCGTTTCGTTCTGTTCCATTCAAACCAGCCTCCACAGCATGTCTGTTTTTATTTTCTGCATGATTGAGAACAAGATTGCTTACATAACACGTTTCAAGTAAAATTTAATGATGACTTACTTGCTACTTCTTTAGTTTTGGTTTTGATCATCTTCTGAGCTGGGTAAGATTTTGACTGATGAGAATGGGAGCTGTTTATTTTGTTTTAAATCAGTTGAATTAATTTTTTTTTCATACTTCCATCATGTTAATTTTAACGTATCAAGCACTAATACAGTTTGTAACATTACAGGAAAACAAGAGACATCTACAAAGTTCACTCAGTGTTTTCCAGTGACTTGGAGATTGCCGTGATATTAGCTTGCAAAAGTTTTAGATTTGTGGCACAAGCCAAATCAGACAAACACAAAGTTGAAATGACATTAAAAACATTTTAACCCATTTAGTTTTATAGATCAGGAATACGTAGAAAGCTTTAAGAGGAAAGGTGTCATTTCCAACCTATCTGACTGACCCAAATCTAGTAAATCCTCCAGGAGGCCTCAGTGGAGGGACCATTATTCCAGAAAGTACTGGCTTCTAACACACATCCAAGAGTGGTATTAATCCTGGACCACTGTGTTAATTCTCTCCTTGGGATTCCTTGGATTGTCAGGGAATCGCAGACTCTTATAGGGGCATTACATAGTTCTTTTTGTTTTTTGTTTTTTTTTTCCACTCAGATTCGATGCTGAGAAAGAAAAGTGTCTTTCCTGTTGACAATGTGTAGATTTTTTTTCTAACCCATTCTTTCATTAAGGTTACAGCATTTCAAATCCTTAGATTTATGAGGAAATCGCCGGGCGCGGTGGCTCACGCCTGTAATCCCAGCACTTTGGGAGGCCGAGACGGGTGGATCACGAGGTCAGGAAATCGAGACCATCCTGGCTAACACGGTGAAACCCCGTCTCTACTAAAAATACAAAAAAAACTAGCCGGGCGAGGTGGCGGGCGCCTGTGGTCCCAGCTACTCAGGAGGCTGAGGCAGGAGAATGGCGGGAACCCGGGAGGCGGAGCTTGCAGTGAGCCGAGATCGCGCCACTGCACTCCAGCCTGGGCGGCAGAGCGAGACTCCGTCTCAAAAAAAAAAAAAAAAAAAGATTTATGAGGAAATCTTAGTCCCAACTCCCTATCGTAAGCTGACCTGAGGCCCTGCCTCTTATCCGTCACACATTCAACCCCAAACACGAACTTGCTGGTGTCAGCTAGCAATTTTGGGGCTTCCCTGCATTAGCCCTTGCTTTATCGCCTAAAATGAGGTCCTTCAATTAAACGTTCAACTAAGTATTTAAATATTTATTGCATTTTTTTCGGGTATTGTAAAGTTTCTTTTCAGAGGTGTTTTCCAGAATACCTAATCCAGAATATTTGGGGAAGTATAATGTCAGTATGTCTTCATTGCATTTATCATGGGCCACGGTACTCTCTATTGACTCATATCGATCCTTTCCAAAGATTCACAACATTATCTGTAGCCTTTTAAGGACGTTGACTTTGGGGCCTCTGCTTTCATTGGGAGGGTGATTAATACATGTATCCTCATTTAAATATACTCTGGGGTTCTTAGTTCCAACTCTACAGTTTCTTGTTTTCTTACCCTTCTTTCCAGAGAAAAATATTTCACTTTTCCTCTCTTTCAGGAAGAAACAAATTCCGTATCGCTTGCAAAAGAGTGGGAGATGAAGCATTAGAGACCGTTTTTTCCAAACTTCAAGCAGCATATTGATTGGAAGGAAGAAATATTGTAGAGGTCAAGGCTTAGAGATATAATTCATTTTATGTATTTCCCCCCTAACTGCTTATTGAGTTCTGACAAGGGGATAAGCAATATATCAGGCATACGTGGAAAAGTCCTGTGAGACCGCTCTTGGACAGCTAATTGTCCACACTCGTGATCTTAAGAACTCTGGGCTGGAGATCTCAAGGATCCTTACCCAAGCCCCTCCCTCACTGCCTCAGTGACTTAAAAAGTAGGCCTTTGTTATGGAAAAGCACTCGCTAAGTCAATAACTTGAAATTCTGATTAAAATATTTTCTGTTTGATAGGCTAGGTGTGTTAGGAAGAGGAACGGAAGAGACCGGCATCTCAGGAAGCACATTCACTAATAGGCCCAGTGACATCTCAGTGACATGTTCCGCATGCCCTCCACCAGTCAGCTTCCTCTTAATGTTGCAGAAGACTATTCCAGGACATAGAATTCTCAATGGCATGATTTATTAACGTTTAAAAAATGTTACACATCGTATAAACTATAATCTCAGTGAACACACAGGAAATAGATCTAAATATTAATAATGGTTGGTTCTGAACGGTGGGATTGTAAGTGATTTTGATTATATTTGTCTTTTTTCTACGTCTTTCCTACGTTTCCACCATGAACTTTTTTTTTTTTTTTTGGTCACAATGACCTCTTGCCTGGCATGGCTGTTTTCATTATTTCCCTGGAAGCCCAGGTGATCCTTTTAAAATGGAAGAGTCAAATCATGTCTTTCCTCTGCTTAAAAACTCTCCAGTGGCCCCTCATTTCACTCAGGATGAACGCCATGTCTTTATCTGGCTGTGACAGATTGGACATTTGCATACATCGTTCTTTCCCCTTCCAAGCAGATGTCCTCAAAGCATGGGCCGCCAGCATGAGCATCACCTGTAGACTTGATAGAGATGCAAATTCCAAGGGCTCGTTCAAGGTGTACTGAACCCCAACAGTGTGTCGACAAACCTTTGTGACTAGAGACGATGGAGTCTGAGGATCTCTAATCTAGGCTATTCCTCTGTATTGCAGGACCAGGAACCTGGGAATTACATTTCTCAGAATGCCCATAAGCAGGGTTCTGGTTTTGATCTGGAAGGCAGAGGAGATCAAAACGCATTACTTTTTCCTGGCTGCTGAGATGAATTGAGGTTTGTCCAGTGGCCTCAGGGCATTTTCTTGTGAAAGCAGCTATGACTACTGATGGTGGGTTCCTGTAGTTCGTGGCAAAGATGTCAGAAGCGACTTTATAAATCTCTAAAGAACAGCAAACCGACAAGTGCTCCAGCACAGAAAACGGTTTTGAACATGGCTATTTTGCTGTAATAAGTCATTTTCCATTTTATTTATTTTATTTATTTATGTATTTATTTAGAGATGGAGCTTTGCTCTTGTCACCCAGGCTGGAGTGCCATGGCACGATCTTGGCTCACTGCAACCTCCACCTCCCAGATTCAAGTGATTCTCCTGCCTCAGCCTCCCCAGTAGCTGGGATTACAGGCACCCACCACCACACCCAACTAATTTTTGTATTTTTAGTAAAGACAGAGTTTCGCCATGTAGGCCAGGCTGGACTCGAACTCCTGACCTCAAGTGATCCGCCTGCCTCGGCCTCTCAAAGTGCTGGGATTACAGGCGTGAGCCGCTGCGCCGGCCATTTTCCATTGTAAATAGTTTCTGTTCTTTCACAAATACTGACCTGTGCAAGTGTTCTTGGTATTCATTGTTTGCAGAAATGTTCTGTGCATTGTATCACATTTTACTGGCACTTAACACCTGGCAGCTAATGTCAGTAGAAACTCCCAGTCATTAGACAAACAAGGAAATCTCCCTACATTTTTAGACGCCTCCTCAGATTACAGGACTGTTTCCAATCAGTTTCCTCCGCCCAGGCCTGGCCTGTGGGAGTGTCACTGCCCAAAAGAGTGAGTGGTCCTTAGTCAATACTTACTATGTGTTGAGTGAAATAATAAATAACAATATGATAAAGGTTATTTTTGAAAAGCATGTCAAGGGTGGAAGCTTATCTAAATCACATCCCACATTTGGAAAATCCAGCGTGGTTTTCTATGTTTTGCTCAGTCCCAGAGGACTGTCTCCTCACTGATAGCCTTCTAAAAATTCTTCAGGCAGTTATAATTTTCTGAGTCATGGGGAAAGCCTGTGAACTCCCTGTTTAACTACAGATAATCTGGAAATTATCTGGAAACATCACATGGCCCAAGGATACAGAGCTCACTTTTACCTGTGTCTCTTTCTCGGGACTCGGTAATTAACAGGATCAAGTGACATCAGTGAGGACAGGGTCCCCTAATCTGACAAGTGCCGACTCATCCATAAAACATTTTTTTTAAAGTGTTCTTTGGTGCGCTATGATTGGAACCTTGTGACATGGGTCTATAGCACATCTCACCCTGTCTACTATAGGATTGCAAAGCATGATTCTCAGGCCAAAAACCCAACTGTATGAAAAATGTTTCTCCATTTCCTTTATATGAACTTAGTCCTGGATTTCAGCTCCCATTCCACTGTGTTGGTGAGGAATGATTTTTCCAATGCTATTGGGACCCTTTCCAAGAATGCTCCAGAATGTGCTGTTTTCACGACCCCTAGGAAATGAAATGAGGATCAATGTTACCATGGTCACCATTGACCTTTTAAAAACTCCCTTAGATTTCTGCTTCCATATCTCCAATAGAGCAGGGAATCTTCCTGAAACTGGGAATTTTGTTGTTGTTATTGTTGTGAGGGGGTCTTGTTCTGTTACTCAGGCTGGAGTGCAGTAGTGCAATCATGATTCTTACTATAGCTGCAAACTCCTGGGCTCAAACGATCTTCCGACCTTGGCCTTCCGAGTAGCTAGGACTACAGGCATGCACCACCATGCCTAATTTTTTCTTTTTTAATTCATGTAGAGACGGGGGTCTCACTATGTTGTCCAGGATGGTCTTGAACTCCTGGACTCAAGTAATCCTCTTGCCTTGGCTTCCCCAAGTGCTGGGATTACAGGTGTGAGCCACCTTGTCCAGCCTGAAGCTGGGAATCTAGAAGCCTTGAGTTTTACTCCTCACAGCCATCTGCTTGGATGTCTGATCTCTGCCCTCCCTCCACAGAGGGCTTTCACTGAGCAGTGTTCTCCTGCTCTTATGGGATATACCACTTTCCCCACCTGTCTAAATCTGGGGAAATAGACCCTTCCCAAACTGGGTGGTTGTGTTTTTTTCCTGATTAAAAATAGAACATGTTCATTATAAAATATATTTTGTAAAAAAAAAAAAAATCAGACCTTTATAAATTTAAAATAGGGGTTACGAACTCAAATGCTTTTAGGGGCTACACAGGTCAAATGTTAGGAAAACAGTGGAATTTAACACTAATGGGAGTAAAGTAATAATGGAGTTGCTTGTGTGAGACAAACCCTCATGCTAATAACAATGATACAAAACACAATACAACCCAAAGAAGGCAGAAACTCTTCAGCAGAAGGTGCTGGAAAGGAGCAAAGGACACTAAGTGACTTCTACATTTACCTGACTTTTCCCATATGGGAACTTTTCAGTTCACACGATGCATGAGGAAATCAAGTTCAAACGGAAAGAAGACATTTTTTGCTCAGGAAACAGAAACTGAAGTTCAGAGATGCCACAGTGGTTGAAAATCAAGGCGACAAATCTTAGAAGAAATCTTAGACACAAAAAGACACTAAAATCAGCACACAAAGTCCCTGCAAGTCTCTGGCTGGTCCTTAAACGGCACTCAAGGGGCTCAGCAGAAATCAGCAACTGAGGGGCTAAAAAGATAAAATATTATGCAGCCATAAAAAGGAACAAGATCACATCCTTTGCAGGGACATGGATGAGGCTGGAAGCCATTATCCTTAGCAAACTAACAGGAACAGAAAACCAAATACCACACATCACATGTTCTCACTTACAAGTGGGAGCTGAAATGAGAACACATGGACACAAGGAGGGGAACAACACACACTGGGGCCTGTCAGGGGAGGGCAGGGAGCGGGGAGAGCATCAGAAAAAATAGTTAATACATGCAGGGCTTAATACGTAGCGGTTGGGTTGACAGGTGCAGCCAACTACCATGGCACATGTTTACCTGTGTAACAAACCTGCACATCCTACACGTGTATCCCAGAACTTAAAATAAAACAACAAACAAAAAATACAAAAAAGAAAATACACACAAACTAAAAGAAAAAGAATATATAAGCAGAGATTTCAGTAGTTGCCTGGTTCTAGGAAGATAGTTCAGAGTTCAAATCTAGTCATAAAGGAGGAGATTAGAAAACATTTTGGATTTTTCAATGAAACCCTAAGAGCCATGTTACCAGAATAAAGTCAGGATCCAAGACTCCAAGCCATGCCCCAAATCTAAGGGTCAACTCAATAAGCCTCCATAACAAATTCCAAAATCAAGCCTCAGTGGAAGCAAGAACATCCATCAAATATTTAAATATTTGCCAGAAAGAAGCAGAGTACTCTTTATGGGAAGATCATAGAATCTAGAGTTTGTACAATATGTTGTACATAATGTTCAGAATTCAATACACACTTACTAGTTATGCAAAGATGCAGGAAAATGTGACCCAGAACCAAGAGAAAAACAGGCAATAGAAATAGAGTTTCAATTACTCAGATTCTGGAATTAGCAAAGAAAGAATTTAAAAACAGCTAGTATAATTATGTTAAAAGAAAAAACATTGGGTACACATCGACATTAAGATGGGAACAATAGACGTTGGAGACTACAAGAAGCGGGAGGCAGGAAGGGAAGCAAGGACTGGAAAATTACCTAGTGGGTACTATGCTCATTACCTGGGTGATGGGCTCGATTGTATCCAAACCTCAGCACCATGCAGTTGGTCCTTGTAATAATCCTGTACTCTCTGAACCTAAAATAAAAGTTGCTGTTTAAAAAAATATCTTTTAAGGTTTTCAGGAAAAAATAGAATGTGTGAACAGATAAGGAATTTCAGCAGAAAATTAAAATTGTAAAATACAATGGAGGCTGGGCTCAGTGGTTCACTGCTGTAAACTTTGGGAGGTTCAGGTGGGCAGATTACTTGAGCCCGAGAGTTCGAGACCAGCCTGGGCAACACTGCGAAACCCCATCTCTACAAAAACAGAAAAAAGAAAGAAAGAAAGAAAGAAAGAAAAAACCAAAAATTAGCCAGGCATTGTGGTGTGTGCATATAGTCCCAGCTACTTAGGAGGCTGAGGGGGTAGGATTGCTTGAGCCTGGGAGATTGAGGCTGCAGTCAGCTGTGATCACACCACTGCACTCCAGCCTGGGTGACAAAGTGAGACCCCATCTCAATCAATCAATCAATCAATATCTCATGTAATATTGTGACGGTAGTTAATAAGAATGTATTGTATGTTTTAAAATTGCTTAAAAAGTAGGTATTAAATGTTTTTATGCCCACACACATAAAAAGGTAACTATGTGAGGTGAGGAATATATTAAATTAGGTTAATTGTGGTAATCATTTTACACTGTATACAGATATCAAAACATCACATTATACACCATAAATATATAGTATTTTAATTTGTCAACTATATCTCAATAAAGCTGAAAAAGAAGAACCAAAATCTCTAGAACTAGAAAACAAAATATCTTAAATGAAAAGTTCTTTAGAGGATTTAAGAGCAGAATGAACACATAGATGAAAGGATGAATGAAATTGAAGATACTTCAATAGAATTCACTCAAACTGAATCACAGAGAAATACAGAAAGAGAACAGAGTACTTAAGACCTGTTGACAAAAACATGTTGAACACAGTAGTGAGTCAAATTTCTCAAAGGCATAAACCCATAGATAAAACACACAAAAAAACAAACAAACCCCAGCAAATCTCAGACAGGACAAAAACAATGAAGACTTTACCAAGGCATACCATAGTCAAATAGCCAAAATTCAAAGATAAAAGTGAGAAATCTTGTTTGTTTGTTTTAGACAGAGTCTCACTCTGTTACCCAGGCTGGAGTGCAGTGGTGCAGTCTCGGCTCACTGCAGCCTCTACTTCCGAGGCACAAACAATTCTACTGCCTCAGTGTCCTGAGTAGCCGGGATTACAGGAATCCACCGCCACACTGGCCAAGGTGAGAAATCCTAAAAGTAGCCAGAGAAGAAAACACATGTTACACTCGGAGAAACAATAAGAATTGTGGCTGACTCCTTAATAATAAAGAAATGGATATTAGAAAACAATTAAATAACTTCAAAGTATTGAAAAAAATATGTCAACCTAGAATTCTAAGTCCTCTGAGATTTTCCTTTAAAAATGAATATAAAAAAGAGCCATTTTCAGGCCAGGTGCCGTGGCTCATGCCTGTAATCCCAGAACTTTGGGAGCCCGAAGCTGGCAGATCACTTGAGCCCAGGAGTTCAAGACCAGCCTGGCCAACATGGTGAAACTTCATCTCTACTACAAATACAAAAACCAGCTGGATGTGGTGGCATGTGCCTTTTGTCCCAGCTATGCAGGAAGCTGAGGTGGGAGGATAGCTTAAACCTGGGAGGCACAGGTTGCAGTGAGCTGAGATCATGCCACTGCACTCCAGCCTGGGGGCAGAGTCAGACCTGTCTTAAACAAACAAACAAAGAAACAAAAAACCCCACCATTTCCAGAAAACAAAGGTGAAGAGAGAATTTATCACCAGCAGTTTTGCACTACACAAAATATTAAAGAATGCACTTCAGGCTGAGGAAGATGGTCAGAGGTGGATGTGAAAACATGAATCTGCAAAAAACAAAAATAAAGGAAGAACACCAACACCAGAGTTGGTAAATATGTGGGCAAATACAAAATACTTTTTCTTAATCTTTTTAAGAAAGTCAAGTAATCGTTTAAAGTAAAATAATGAAATTGTACTGCAGAGTTTATAAGACAGTCAGCAGGGAGCCGAGATTGCGTCACTGCACTTCAGCCTGGGCAACAGTGTGAGACTCCGTCACCAAAAAAAAAAAAAAGACAGAAACGAAATATATGACAATAATAGTAAAAAGTGTTGGCAGTTGAAAATTGAATTATACTGTTACAAGGTTCTTAACATGAAATTGTAAAATATTAATTTCAGTAAGCTATGATAAGATTAGGGTCCGTATTATGACCCCTAAAACACCTACTATAAATATAAAATTAAAACGTAAATTTCAAAAACCAATAGAAATAATAATATGTAATTCTTATAATTCAATTAATCTAAAAGAAGGCAGGAAAAATGAGACCAAGGAGAGATGGGAGTTATGGAATAAGTAGAAAACAATTGTTACCAAACCCAACGACATCAACAATTACATTCGGGTGAAAAGGTACTAAATACTCTTAATTAAACATTAGAAATTGTCAGATTAAAAAGTAAGATGAATTCAATAGGATAATACTTTAACTGTAAAGATACAAATAGGTTGAAAGTAAGAGAATGGAAAAGAGGCCAGGTGCAGTGGCTCACACCTGTAATCCCAGCACTTTGGGAGGCTCAGGTGGGTGATCGTGAGGTCAGGAGTTCGAGACCAGCCTGGCCAACACGGTGAAACCCTGTTTCTACTCAAAATACAAAAAATTAGCTGGGCATAGTGGCGGGCACCTGTAATCCCAGCTACTTGGGGAGTTGAGGCAAGAGAATCACTTGAACCCAGGAGGCGGAGGTTGCAGTGAGCCGAGATCTCGCCACTGCACTCCAGCCTGGGCAACAGAGTGAGACTCAGTCTCAAAAAAAAAAGTAAAAGAATATACCATGTAGACACTAATCGCAAGTAACACAATGTGACTATATTATCAGACAAAGTACGCTTTCTGACAAGAGGAATTTGAAAAAGATACACTTATAACCATATGTTGACAAGGGTCAATTCATTACATAAACATCCTAGATTTATTTGCAATGAAGAATAGAACTTCAAAATACAGTTAACAAAAATTGGCAGATCTAAATGGAAAATTAGAAAACTTTACAATCATAGTGGAAAATTTTTACAGCCATATATTAAAAATTCACAGAAGTAGACCAAAAAAGTTAGCAACAAAGAGAAGAATTCAGCAACTTTATTAACCCCTCAACCTAACTGATATTTATAGACTATTAAAACAAATAACTGCAAATACATATTAATTTCAAATGTACAAGGAACATAGACTAACACTGACAAATGCTGAGTCCTAAAATAAGTTTCAATACATTTTAAAAGACTAAAATTATATAGAGTATTTTTAAAACCACATGAGGATTAAGTTAAAATCAATAGTAAAATTATAACTAGAAAAATTCTTGAATACTTGCAAATTAAACTACATGCTTCTACATAACCCATGGGTGAAAGGAAAAAAAATCCCAAGGGAAATTAGAAAATACTTTGAACTAAATTATAATTAAACCAAAGCATATCAAAATTTGCGAGATGCAGCAAAAACAGAGCTAAGAGGGAAATGTGTAGCATTAAAGTATACATTAAGAAAAAGATCAGGGCCAGGTGCGGTAGTTCACACCTGTAATCCCAGCACTTTGGGAGGCTGAGGCAGGTGCATCACGAGGTCAGGAGATCAAGACCATCCTGGTTAACACGGTGAAACCCCGTCTCTACTAAAAATACAAAAAATTAGCCAGGCGTGGCGGTGGGTGCCTGTAGTCCCAGCTACCCGGGAGGCTGGGGCAGGAGAATCGATTGAACCAGGGGAGTGGAGGTTGCAGTGAGTTGAGATTGCACCACTGCACTCCAGCCTGGGCGACAGAGTGAGACTCTGTCTCAAAGAAAAAAAAAAGATCAGTGAGCTAAACTATCAAGATAAAACAAGCTAGACAAGAAAAAAATATTAAGCTCAATAAAAGTAAAAGGAAAGAAATAATATAAAATCATAAGTCAATAGGATGAAACAGATGAAAAAAGCAAAAATCAACCAAGTTGAAATTTGTTATTTAAAAAGATTAATAAAAGTGGTGCACTTCTAGCAAGACTGGTTGAGAAATAAATTGCCACTATAGGAATGAAAGAGGAGATATAACTATAGATTCTACAGACATTAAATGACATTAAAGCATATTGGAACAAGTATACATCAATAAATTCAGTGAATTCAATGATATTTTTCCTGAAATTTATACAAGAAAACAGAAAGTCTGAATAGCACTGTGTTCATTGAAGAAATCAAAACATCCCAAAAGAAATTTCAAGCCTAAATGGTTTCACTAGTAAATTCTATAAAACATTTAAGGAAGAAAAATATCAAAATTCAACAAACTGTTTCATAAATAAAAGAAGAGGAAGCACAAACTACCTTAATGAGACCAACATAATCCTGAGACCAAAACACCAAGGATGGCACAACAAAAAAATTACAGATCACTATTTCTGAGAACACAGATATAAAAATCCTCAATATCATGTTAGCAAATAAAATCCAGTGATATTTAACAATAATACTACATCAGGCCAAGTTGGATTTATACCAGGATTTAATATTTGAAAATTAATTTATATAATTTACCATGTGAATAGAATAAATAAATCATATGATTATCTCAATATACAGAGAAGGCATTTGACAAAATTTACCCCTTAATCTGGATTAAAAAGAACAATAAGCTAGGAATAGAATAGAAGAGATCTTAAATGTGGAAAAGGACACCTATGAAAAACTTACCTCTTTTTTTTTTTGAGACAGAGTCTCACTCTGTCGCCCAGGCTCCAGGCCGGAGTACAATGACACGAGGTTGGCTCACTGGAACCTCCGCCTCCTGGGTTCAAGTGATTCTTCTGCCTCAGCCTCCCGAGTAGCTGGGATTACAGGTGTGCACCACCATGCTTGGCTAATTTTTTGTATTTTTAGTAGAGATGGGGTTTCACCATGTTGGCCAGGCTGGTCTTGAACGCCTGACCTCAGGTGATCCACCCACCTCGGCCTCCCAAAGTGCTGGGATTACAGGCATAAGCCACCGTGCCTGGCCTGAAAAACTTACCTCTAACATCATGTTTTATAAGATATTGAATGCCCCATCTTTACCACCTCTCACCATCAGAAACGAGGCAAGGATACTTTAACAACTTCTGTTTAACATGTTCTAGGGATCCTAAACAGTGCAACAAGGAAAAAAGAAAAGAAAAATAAAGGGAAAGAAGGAAGCAAGGAAAAGTCGTAAAGACTGAAAAACAAGAAAGGCGTAACGTTGTCTATGTGAAGACTCTCCGTGGTTTGGATACACAGAAAGTCCAGTGTGTTCTACAAGCTACTGGAAGCAATAAGTGAACTTAGCAAGATCATAGCAGTCTGCAAGTGTCAATTTTGCATCAGCAATAAATAACTAGAAAATAAAATAATAATCCTAGCACTTTGGCAGGCCGAGGTGGGTGGATCACCTGAGGTTGGGAGTTGGAGACCAGCCTGACCAACATGGTGAAACCCCATCTCCACTAAAACATACAAAATTAGCTGGATGTGGTGGTGCCTGCCTGTAATCCCAGCTATTTGGGAGGCTGAGGCAGGAGAATCCGGGAGGCAGGGGTTGTGGTGAGCCGAGATCACACCATTGCACTCCAGCCTGGGCAACAAGAGCAAAACTCCGTCTCAAAAAAAAAAAAAAAAAAAGAAAGAAGAGAAAAGAAAATAATACCATTTACAATAACATCTTAAAACATCTATTACATATAAATAAATTAAATGAAAGATGTGCAAAACCTCTACACTAAACACTATGAAACATTGCTGAGAGAAATTAGAGATCTAAATAGATGGAAAGATGCGCCATGTTTACGATTTGGAGGTCTAAATACTGTGAAAATATTCATTATTCCCAACATTATCTACATCTTTGAGGCAATTACAACAAAAAACCCAGCAGATTTTTGTAAAATTTGACAAACTAATTCTAAAATTTATATGGAAACTAGAAGAACTGGTATAGACAAGACAATTTTTTAAAGAGAAAATTGAAAAAAATAGTGTTTTATCTCAAGACTTACTACAATGCTACAAAATTAAAATAGCGTAATGTTGTGATAAAGATAAACAAATTTTTCAGTGGACAAGAATAAAAGGTCCAGAAATATACACATACATGTACAGTCAATTCCAACACCAGCCCCAGTGCAACTCAATGGGGAAGTAAAATTCTTTGAACAACTATTGCTGGAACAACTGCAGCAAATATTAACCACTACTTCCCAGAAAATATTAACCACTACTTCCCAGCAATTCACAATAAGTCAGTTGAAATTTATCATATTCCTAAGTATAGAAACTAAAACTATAAATTTTCTAGAAGAAAATTGTATCACTTGGGGCAAGTAGAGAAATAAAACCACTAATTACAAAAGAAAAAAATTAATACATTAAATTTAATAAAAATGTAAAACTACTTTTTTTTTTCTTTAGAGACAGGACCTCACTCTGTCGCTCAGGCTGGAGTGCAGTGGTAAAATCACAGCTCACTGCAGCCTCAAACTTCTGGAATTAGCCCAAATGTACCTCAACAGGAAAATGGATCATCAGTTTGTGATATTTCTTACAGTGGAATGCTACTCAGCAATAAAGAAGATACCTATTATTATTATTATTATTATTATTATTTTTTTTTTTTTTTTTTTGAGACTGAGTCTGGCTCTGTCGCCCAGGCTGGAGCGCGGTGGCCGGATCTCAGCTCACTGCAAGCTCCGCCTCCTGGGTTCACGCCATTCTCCTGCCTCAGCCTCCCGAGTAGCTGGGACTACAGGCGCCCGCCACTTCGCCCGGCTAGCTTTTTGTATTTTTTAGTAGAGACGGGGTTTCACCTTGTTAGCCAGGATGGTCTCGATCTCCTGACCTCGTGATCCGCCCGTCTCGGCCTCCCAAAGTGCTGGGATTACAGGCTTGAGCCACCGCGCCCGGCCAAGATACCTATTATTGATATATGTAACAGTATGGCTGAATCTCTGAACTATTATGTTGAATAACAGAAGCCATACACAAGAGTGCAAGCTATATAATTCTATTTACATGAAGTTTAAGAACTGGTAAAATTAATTCTCAGTGATACAAATTAGAACAACGTTTGCCTTGTGGAGAGGAGAATTTACTTGAAAGAGACATGAAAATTCTTTCATGGATAATGGGAATGTTCAATGACTTGATTTTGGTGGTTGGTTACATGGGTATATAAAATTGTCAAAACTCATCAAACTGTACACTTGAAATTTGAGCATTTTATTGCATATAAAAATAACTCAAAAAGTGCTTTGAAGTAAAATAATACATGTTAAATCGAGTTTAGCCTAAAGCTGCCTCCTTACATATTTTAAATTCAACCTAAAGGTTTTTTTGTACATCATGAACTGTAACAGGTGGAGGTGTAAACAGACCACAGCCTACACTTGTGCCAATCACCGAGTTTTGGCCAATCAAATACAGCCAAATGTTCCAACCATGTTCCAGTAAGGCAAATGCCAACCTGTAACTCATCTAGCTGTTTCTGTACCTCACTTCCGTTTTCTGTACATCACTTGCTGTTTTTTGTCCATAAATCTTCTTCCACCATGTACGTGGCTGCGCTGGGGTCTCTGAGCCTACTGTGACTCAGAAGGCTGCCCGATTCACAAATCATTCATTGCTCAATAAAACTCCTTTACATTTAATTCGGCTGACGTTTTTACTTTATTATAAAGTATATATTGGGAAATACAAAGGGACCAGGAGAACAAAAGCCTGTTAAAGACTGTTCCTGTCCACTGTTCCCTAGGGAACCGAGTAGTGAATATCTACTTAATTCAAATTCTTAAGTTTTTAAAAGATAACATTTTCAAACTCATACAGTGATGCACCACTGATAATAAATCTGAAATCTCCATACTGCCACCCACAAGACATAAGCAATGTTAACCGTTTTTTATATCTGGTATTTTCTATGTGTGTAGTAACACATTTTTATTATCATCGTCATCACCATCATTATTTGAGACGCAGTGTCACTCTGTTGCCCAGGCTGGAGTGCGGTGGCATGATCTCGGCTGACTGCAATTTCTGCCTCCCAGCTTCAAGCGACTCCCCTGCCTCAGCCTCCCGAGTAGCTGGGATTACAGGCCCTGCCACCATGCCTGGCTAATTTTCTGTATTTTAATAGAGACGAGGTTTCACCATGTTGGCCAGTATGGTCTCAATCTCCTGACCTCGTGATCTGCCCGCCTAGACCTCCCAAAGGGCTAGCATTACAGGCATGAGTCACCACACCCGGCCACATATTATTTTTAATAAAAATAATGTTATATGATCAAAATGTGTATAGTGACCTGAAATCAAAGCCTCCAAGTCTAAAATCTGAGTTTATGAATCTGAAATTCTTCACTGGGTTTCCAGAGGTTGCATTTCATTGTCTTATTCAGCGTGGAAGATACCCGCCATTAATGTGTTTCTAATTTAGTAGAGCAGATTAATTCAGGTAACTGAAACTGCAAGTAGAAATAAATGAGCTGCTTCCAAATATTTTTAGAATGAAACAGTGCATGCATAAATTGATTTTCATCGATAAATACAGTCATTACAAGAGTGAATTTAAAGGGAAGAAAAGGTATTTTTCCACTCAGATTCCAGTGTTTCTAGAGGGGTGGTTTCAAGCCTCTTCTTAGCAAAAGACTGCTTTCTTCAAATGAAATCTTCCAGAAACTCTGGCTTATAAAACAGATACAACCAAATCTACTCTAAGTGAATAGGTTTGGAAAAAAGTTAAAGTTAAAGTTCTCTAGGGATCATAATACGGACTCTAACCTTATCAGAGTTTACTGAAATTAACATTTTACTATTTCATGTTAAGAACCTTGTAACAGTATAATTCAATTTTCTATAACAATTTTCTAGCTCCAACACTTTTTACTATTATTGTCGTATATTTCACTTCTGTCATAAATTCTGCAGTACAATTTTATTATTTTACTTTAAACAATCACTTGACTTTCTTAAAAAGATTAAGAAAAAGTATTTTGTATTTGCCCACACATTTACCAATTCTGGTGTTCTTCCTTTTTTCTTTTTTTTTTTTTTTTCTTTTTAGCAGATTCATGTTTTCACATCCACTTCTGACCATCTTCCTCACCCTGAAGTGCATTCTTTGATATTTTTTGTAGTGCAAAACTGCTGGTGATAAATTCTCTTCACCTTTGTTTTCTGGAAATGGCTTTTTTTTTTTTTTTTTTTTTTTTTGACAGGGTCTGGCTCTGCCACCCAGGCTGGAGTGCAGTGGATGATCTCAGCTCACTGCAACCTCCGCCCCCCAGGCTTCAGCCGTCCTCCCACCTCGGCTTCCTGAGTAGCTGGGACCACAGGCTGAAGTTCGTCAAGGCTCAGTCCTCATCTCCTCCATGCCGCCCCAGTGCCTGGATTCCTCAGAACTAGGAGGGCTCCAATGAAGGATTTGAAAACCAGCCAAAGAAAGGATAAGAGTTTTCTTTAATTATCGATCTTTTTCCTTTTCTATCATGTCCCTTTCATATAATTCGTGTCTCTCTTCTTTTCCAAAAACTCAACAATAAAGAAAGAAATAGTTTTGCCTGGTGTGATGGCTCACCCCTGTAATCCCAGCACTTTGGGAGATCAAAGCAGGAGAATTTCTTGAGCCCAGGAGTTCAAAATTAGGCTGGACGACATGGTGAAACCCCATCTATACAAAAAAACTTTTAAGATTAGCTGGGCGTGTGGTGTGCACCTGTAGTCCCAGCTACTTGGGAGGCTAAGGCAGGAGGATCACTTAAGCCCAGGAGTTTGAGGCTATGGTGAGCTTTAATTACACCACTGCATTCCAGCCTAGGCCACAGAGTGAGACCCTGTCTCAAAAAAAAAAAAAAAGAAAGAAAGAGTTTTTAGATTTTGCTGTTTTAGTCATATAATCAGAAGGGTGGTTTAAAGATTAAAATGAATTTACAATCAATAGAGTGTCATTGAATTAAATAACTATATTGCTTTTCAATTTTCAAAATTTGCTGGCCTTTAGTTTTAAACTTAATCATCAGCTCCATTGTTTACACCAGAAATTGGTTGGGTTTGGTCTTAACCAGCTTTCTTCTGGAATGTACATCCTACTGAATTGTCTTTATCTCATTCTTGGCTCTCAATCCTTGATTTTGCCTTCCTTAAGCTACTTGCACATCTCATTTTAATCTACCCTTTCATCCTTAGCCAAAGTAAAAGTAAGTAGAAGGAAGGTGCTTCGAATAAAATGCATTCTGTTCAGTTTCTTCCTTTGTTTCTCCATCTTCCTTTCTTTCACTTGAGGCCAAGTATCCACAAGAGGTCATTATGATGTAAGTGTGTGTGACGGTGATAGAGACAGTAGTGCTGGGGCTCAGAAAACAAAGTGAAGGCCACAGAAGCAGCCTCAAGCCAAGTGTCTCTCTTTCTCCTGGCCTCCTGTCCCTTGGCCCTCATTCTCCCACAAGACAAGCCCTAGAAACAAGAAGCCCTCTACTTCCAGGTGGGTCATAGAAACCAGACTCCTGGCCAGGCACGCGGCTCATGTCTGTAATCACAGCACTTTGGAAGCCCGAGGCAGGCGGATCATGAGGTCAGGAGTTTGTGACCAGCCTGGCAAGCATGGTGAAACCCCGTCTCTGCTAAAAGATACAAAAAATTAACTGGGCGTGGTGGCACCGGCCTGTAATCCTAGCTACTCCGGAGGCCGGGGCAGAATCACTTGAACCTGGGAGGCGGAGGTTGCAGTGAGGAGATCACAGCATTGCACTCCACCCTGGGTGACAGGGCGAGACTCCATCTCAAATAATAATAATATTATAATTATAATAATAATAAAATAAATAAACCAGACTCCCACTTCCCCAAAGCCAACCATAAAGCCTAAAAACATTACTTTAAGCCTCCCCGCCCTTCTGTGTGAGAGCTGCCGTAAAGAACTTCTCTGACCCACCTTGTTTAACTGTGGGTCGTAAGAACCCCATTCCAGAGGACCCTGCCCCACGCTCAGGAGGAAGGAAGCTGCACAGAGAGGACAAGAAGAGTCCGAACAGGCCTTGCTGGGTTTCCACACTCAGCCCGGTACTACTAGACCATTCCCTTTTTGTCCATTCCCATTTCTACATGGCTGTCCCTGCTTCATCAAACCTTAGCATGAGATCAGATGGTCTCTCCCGTATCTTAGGGTCTCCGTTCCCAAGGCCCCCATGCCACGTAAAACAATGATCAAACAAATTTGTCATGCTTGTCTCTTGTTAGCCTGTTGTTTGTTAGAGGAGTGTTGGTCGTGACACTTATGAAGGGAAGGAAAGGGATCACCCCCTTTCCACCCCTGTAGTTGTGGTGACCCAGATAGGGTGACCAAGACACCTGACTCGCTCTGGAGCCTCCAGATGAGGTCCTGGGACAACCGACAGAAAAATAGCAACGAGAGGTAAGACTTTTACTGAGCTCACTTACCCCAGACCTCTGCTTGTAGTGCAAAATTTCTCTTTATCCCTCCTTTCCAAATTTAGCTTGGCAGCAGGAAATCATTTGGATCGCGACTCTCGTGTGTATTTGGTTTGGTGGTACCCATTTGTTATACTTTCCCTTCTATAAGCAGCTGTTGTTTTCCTGTTTGTCTTGTTTTGTGTCCTGAGAATATAGCTTGCCATGCAGGTTATTGGGCCTGTATGTACAGGAGACCAACCAAAAGGTTGGGGCCCCCATAAAAAGAATATGGCTGGACAGATATGTGGGCTGGACCCTGCTTGTGGCTGGCGTACCCACTGCTGCCACTCTTAAGGAGTCGTCTCAGCCTCTTTTTCCTTTCAGCTGTCTCTGGGGGTGGCTCTGGATCCCATGAGAGCTGCTTCCTGCCGCCTCTTTGGAGATGCTTCATGCATCCTTAGTTAAGCAACAACAGGCGTATTGGTTTTGGTTCTCAGTTATTTGGTAGGTATCTTCAGTTTACAAGAAAGAAAAGAAAAAAAAATTAGTTGAAAAGCTGGAAATATTGGCTGTTTGTCCGGGCTGAAATCTGATAAGAGATTTAAGAAAAACATTTAGGCTGGGCGCGGTGGCTCACGCCTGTAATCCCAGCACTTTGGGAGGCCTAGCTGGGCAGATCACGAGGGCAGGAGTTCGAGACCAGCCTGGCCAACATTGTGAAACCCTGTCTCTACTAAAAATACAAAAATAGCTGGATGTGGTGGTGGGCGCCTGTAATCTCAGCTACTCAGGAGGCTGAGGCAGGAGAACCGTTTGAACCTGGGAGGTGGAGGTTGCAGTGAGCCAAGTTTGTGCCACTGGACTCCAGCCTGGTCACAGAGCAAGACTCCATCTCAAAAAAATAAAAATAAAAATAAATAAATAAAACAGCTCTGTGGTCAAAATGGCTAAATTTATTTATAATTATTATTTTTTGAGACAGGGTCTTGCTTTGTTGCCCAGATTGGTCTCAAACTCCTGGGTTCAAGCAATCCTCCTGCCTTGGCCTCCCAAAGTGCTGGGATTACGGGCGTGAGAGTTGGCTAAATTAAAAGCCTATATTCAGGCTATAATTTTTTTTTAAAAGCCTTTCTCTTTTTCTCTTTTGAATTCTGTTTCTCTTATGAGAATTTTTTCAGTCAGGTGAAAGCCCCTTTTTACTCAAACCTCTGCTAATGATAAGGTCCTCTTTAGAAGACTTAAAATCTCCCCAAGTCGGCTCCTCTAAGACCTGATCTTTCCATTTGCATCTGCTCCTTTTGCCACGTTTGATCTTCCACCCAGTTCCCAGTAACCTTACCTCCTCCATTTGGTGGTCAATGGATAAAAAATTACTAAGGGAAACAGTTTTGGATACTGCATACGGGGATATAAAGGAGATGTGCAACAACCCGGAGACCCTTGAAGGAACAATGGGGATCTCCCTCTTCCTGATGGAGCCCCAGGAGTCATGGGTGGGTTTGTCTCAGGGCTGAAGCTCTACTCTCTTTCCCATTAAGCTCCCTGATCTCTTTGGCTTTCATTTTTTATTTTATTTTTTGGGACAGAGTCTTGCTCTGTCACCCAGCCTGGAGTGCAGTGACTTGATCTCAGCCCATTACGACCTCTGCCTCCTGGGTTCATGCAATTCTCCTGCCTCAGCCTCCCAAGCAGCTGGGATTACAGGCGTGTGCCACCACACCCAGCTAATTTTTGTATTTTTAGTAGAGATGGGGGTTTCACTGTGTTGGCCAGACTGGTCTCAAAAGCCTGACCTCAACTGATCGGTACGCCTTGGCCTCCCAAAGTGCTGGGATTACAGGTGTGAGCCACTGCACCTGGCTCTCTTTGGCTTTTAGGCACAGCAAGGGTCATTTTACACTGTGAGAGGATACTTGGCCTTTGAGTGCAAGGTAATGAACACTGGCAAGAGATGACATTCTTAAGGAAATTGACAGCAGTTGCAATAAGTGGTTATTACTAGAAGGAACAAACTCTGACTTTTTATTGTCTTCATTTCTTTGTGTGCACAGGTAGGGGAAGCCTCAAGTGTCTCACTAGGTCAGACAGAAACCGACAGTAAATGGCAATTTCCTACAGAAAAAAAAATCATTGGTTAAGTTGGTCGGGAGCTCTCAGAGCCAAAGCCCTTACTGGCTGACAGGCGTGGTTCAAGCACTCAGAGGTTACTGGAGCAGTGGTCACCAAAAAGTCGAACTTCCATGGGTTGTGGGCTAGGGGCCGCTCCTGGAGCGGCTGGTTAGGCGAGGCAGCGTCCTGGGGCGCATCCTTGCAGCAGGACGCACGGGGAGAGCGTTGCACAGCTCAGCCCCACGGCACGGCCCTCTCGGACTTTTGTCTTGGCTCTGGAAGACCCGTGATTCAGTGTAAAAAAGGAATCCTTAATTTCTACATATCTGAGTACTCTGCCTTCCAACAACACCTGCTTTTACAAGCATAAATGTTAAACCCCAGAAGCTGCAAGTACTTTGTTGGCCCTATTCCTCAATGGGCTCCACCCAGAGCTGGGTCATCCAGTTAAAACACAGAAGGTATGTGGAAAAGCTACCTATTTAACTAGATTGTTTTCCAAACTACGACTTTCAGGAATTCAACTGATTATTTTGAACAGATTTCTGAACTTGTTCCTAAGCTCATCTGGGTATTTCCTTGTAAAACACTGCAGGGAATTCCTATAATTTTATGCAGTGTGGATATCTGTTCTTGAATCTTTCTTATTGGCCCATCTAACTGACACACCTGAACCTAATTCTTCTTCTCATCAGGGATCTCCTAGAGAGTGGCTACCTTGATAAACCTGTCTGGCCAGGGGTAGGGATTACAGCTACTTTTCAGAGAGAAACTTCAAGACCAAATTAGAGAAAAATGCAACAAACCCAATTGTAGCAAAAATGGATATTTTGTCCACTCAGATGAGCTTTAAAAACATTCACACCTAAAACCCAGTCCATAGCCTCCATAAAATTGATCTATGATAATAGGCACAATGCCCCTAAAGCTTTTTTTGTTTTGCTTTGTTTTTGAGACAGAGTCTCACTCTGTTGCCCAGGCTGGAGTGCAGTGGTACGCTCTTGGCTCACTGCAACCTCCATCTCCTGGGTTCAAGAGATTCTCCTTCCTCAGCCTCCTGAGTAGCTGGGATTACAGGCCCACACCACCACACCCAGCTAATTTTTGTAATTTTTAGTAGAGATGGGTTTTCAACATGTTGGCCAGGCTGGTCTCAAACTCCTGACCTCAAATGATTCACCCGCCTCAGTCTCCCAAAGTGCTAGGATTACAGGTGTGAGCCACTGCACCTGGCCCCTAAAGCTCTTTTTTAAAGATAAAATTAAATTAAAACTAACTCAAATACCTTATATAATAGTATGATGTGCTAGATAGTTCATGTGATCTGAGTTTCTACGCAGTTAATAAAAATCATCGTTGGTAAACAAAGTTAGTTTTAAACTTGTTGGTAAAATAAAAACAGGAATATCTTCAGATTTATCAGCATTGGTTATAGTACTGATAGGGACAGGAGGCAGGGAAATTCTAGGCAGAAGAGGGCAGGTCCTGGTGAGGGCCCCACCCTCCAGCCGAAAAGCCTGGAACCATGGCCCAAAGTGAGAACTTCCATCCCTGTTTTCCACCTTAAATGTTGCCTTTTCCAAAACCACCCATGGCTCACCCCACCCCATATCATGTGCCCATAAAACCCCAGAACTCAGTTGGCAGAGAGAAGCAGCAGCTGGACATTGGAGACTACAGTTGGACGTTGGAGAGAAATGGCTTGACTTCAGAGGAACAGCTTGATGGTGTAAGTTGGGAGAAGAATCTGGCCAGAGACAGCCGAACGTTGAGGGAAGATTACCTTCCCACCCTGTCCCCTTTTCAGCTCCCCTTCGCGCTGAGAACCACCTCTATCAGCAGGAAAATCCCCCACATTTACCATCCTTCAGTTCGTTCCTGCCACCTCCTTTCTCCTGGACACCGGACAAGAACTCAGGAACCACGAGTGCAGATGCAAAAGGCTGTCACACTGGGCCTTTGCCCTCGCTGGTGGAAGGCAGCCACCTGATGTGGGAAGGCAGCCACCTGATGCGAAAAGGCAGCGGGTCCCCTGAGCTGTTAACACTTAAGCCACCCACGGGCAGCAGAACTAAAAGAGCACTGCAACACTCCCTCTGGGGCTTCAGAGGTGGCAGGCACCTCCCTAGACACTGCCTGGGGCCAGTACAGAGTTGGCTCCTGCAGGCACCCAAAAGCACTGGCCCCGGCTCCTGCACCCATTCACCTGTGCACCCTCTGCCGCAAGGGTTGAAATGCAGTGGGTCCAAGTGAGTGGAGTTCGTTCCTACAGGTGCCGGAGCAGCCGGGTGACCCCAGCGCTCGTGTACACTCCAGTTCCCACCTCATTCACTCGTGCAGTCCCTCCCACGAGGAGCTGAGAGCCGTGGGCTGAGTAAACAGGGCACCCCCTTTGTGGGGCTTGTGAAGGGGTCAGGGAAATATCCTGCTTCAGTACACACATACATATATTTTTAATACCTAGAGCTACTAGTCAAATAAGATTGTTATCGCCTAGGTATTTAAAAGAGCCGGGGGCGGGTGGGGGGGTGGGGGAGGGCGTGCGGGGGCGGGGAACCACGTTTAACTTGTAACTTTTATTCTCAGCTTCCGTACTATTTTTGATATTTGCTTGGTTTGTCTGTGGACTGAACTGTGTGGGCTGGGTGCTGGCTCCCCTGAAACCTTATGCACATGCTGCTGCAAGCTTACGTCTTCAGTTCTGAGCCTCTGGATTCTGGGATCTGGACTGGTGTCCATGGTGAAGCCTGAGCACACATGTGTATCCCAGCACCTGGGCCACCAGCTGCAGGGCAGGGTCTAGACAAGTATAGGCCCATCCTGTGGCCAGTGTCACAGAGGCCTTGATGAAGGCAAAGCTGGCTAATGCAGGGCTAGCTTGGTCTTGCTTTTTCAAAAATAACTTCTATGGCTAGCTTTGTTTTCCATGAGCAATTCAAATATAATTATTAAGAATTAGTAAATTAGGTAAATGGAATAAACATTTCTAAGTAAACTTGTCCTAGGTTCAAATATTTTTAAATATTTTTTAAAATAATTTAAAATCTTAAAGTAATGTTATACTAAGTTAAATAATAGATCATTATGAAATGTCTGAGTCATTTCTAAATAAGTTAAGGTACTGAAAGATGAATAGGCGTAAGTTCAAGTTTATATACTTTGGCATTTTGTTTTTATATGTTATTTTAAAAAGCAAAATTTATTTGGAATTGCTAAAAAGCATAAAAAGATTCTAAAAAGCTAATGTTTCTAATAATTATAAAATGTATATTCATAAATTATTAGTGCAAACAGTCAAAATTGCTTACTTCTAGGTTTTCAGTAAAAATTAAGGCTAATGAGTTAAAATTACAATTAATATATTTAATGAAAACTACCAAAATAAGAGGACCAATTCTATATGCAAAATATACAAGCAAAGCAAGATGTATTTCTGATGAAAAAAGTTACAAAAAATGAAAAATATGTGTTTTGTTTAGAAAAGTAATTTTATCTAGTTTAGAGGGCATTTAAAGATCATTTCAGAATAAATAATTTTTGAATATTATATATTATATTAAATAGATAAAATAGTTGAAAAAGGAGAAAATAGCAGAGGATCTTATGTGGTTAAACTAAGATTAAATAAATGTATTATAAGAGAAGAGATAATAAAGGATTTTTGTTTCCCTTTTGAGTAAGCTACAAAAGAAAAAAGAAGAGAGAGAAAGAAAAAAATATTCCATGCACATCACACTGTCTTTATTAGATCTTTTGTTTAAATAAGTGGGCATTTTTCTCACAAGGATCTGTGATGCTATTTTTGATCAAATGTTTCCAACCTTTATTTTGGCAACCTTCCCTAAACCAAAATTAAGTCTTTTTGACCTCAAAGTAACTTTTAGACGCTATGGAAGGGCCCCTGGAAATCCAAGAAAGACATTAAATTAAACTTATTTGATATGTTAAATTATATGACAAACGTTGTCAAATAAGAAATGATGTTTAACCTTCTTTGAGGTTATGTTTGTGTGAATATGTTATTGACATATGTGTTCCAAAATTGTAAGAGATTCCTAGAAATCCTGGAAATTATGTTTTTGTATATGTTATCAGTCACAAGGCTAATGTTAAAATGTTGTGTACCACAGAGAGAGCCAAACTTTCTTGATAGTTGCATCATTATTACTGTGAATTCCTATCATATCTTTTACCATAGCCATTTCAAGTCTTATCATCCACAGTTAATTGCTTTATTTTGATATTTTTTTCTGAAAGCTCTTTGCAAGTGATTAGAATCCTAAAATGTTGTGTCTTCAAGGAAATATACGGAAAGAACGAAAAGAATTCTAACTTTGAGTTCATACCATTGGACTGAGTTTCCATAACTTGAATGGAAAAACTGGACTCAAAATCCTAACTAATATTGGCAGAACAAGAATTAATTATATCGGACTGAACTAACAAAGCATTATGACTTTTTAGTGACTTTTTGTTTGAAACATATTTTTATGTTTTTATCCCCATTGTTAAGGAAACTCACGCTCTCTGTAGCTTGCAGCAATTTGCTAACATATATTTTTATGAGCAAAATTGAAACATTTACCTTTGTCCCTACCTGATCCCTCCAAAATTTGGCAACTGCGAGTGTTCTAGTTTTAAGGCAAAACGGTTATTTGTGTAAGTACAGTCCTGAGGGTGAGTCCTTGGCTTGGCTCCTGACACCTGAGAGTCTGTTAGAAAGTCCAGTCTGAGGTTCCTGATGAAAACGTCACCTGACAAAGCCAATTGAAAAAGAGCCTATATGCTCGATCACTGTTCTTGCTATACTTACGTAAAAAATCATAAAGACTAAAGACTAAACTTTTCTTATAAACAAATTAGTCTTGTTTTATGACTTTTTGTTTGAAACCTTTTTTTAATGTTTTTTGATAGGGGGACTAGAGAAATAAAAATTATATTTCAGAAGAAAACTCTAGTGTACCTGTTATTAGACTCTACCCCATTGTTTTTGAGGGTTTACTATCTATCTACAATCTGGACCAGATCTTGAATTATTTTAGTTTCATGCAATATCTGATTATGACTCTCCAAAGCAGTATTTGTAATTGTTCTCCACCCTTCCAGCTTGGAATCACTAAAATTAAAACTGCCTTTCCTGAAACCCTGCAGACTAAAACTGGATGGTTTGATATAGGCTTCAGAGAAATCACCACAGCAGTTTATATAGAAATAAACTTTGTGCCTGTTACTATGTGGGCCGCTTAGAAAGCTCACCAGATGCAAACTGCGAACCGGAAAAATCTGTCAGATTGCCACTGTCTGCTCTCATTCCATCTGAAGATGCTTCAAGCTAACATCTGAAAATCTTGCCTGGCTGCCCTCTAGACCCAAAGGTTTATTTTCTTTTCTTTCCCTAGAAATGCCCTTTGCTACATATATGACTGTTCACACTATCTGGGGCCTGACTTCGGTGGAAGCTGGTCTGCAACACTGCTGCTGAAATGAGACACAGCTGTCAACTGATGAGCTGTCCCCTCTCAGGGGACCGGGCACCATGGCTCACACCTGTAATCCCAGCACTTTGGGAGGCTTCGGCGGCAGATCACAAGGTTGAGACCAGCCTGGCTAACGTGGTGAAACCCGTTCTCTAGTAAAAGTACAAAAATTATCCGGGCGTGGTGGCGGGTGCCTGTCGTCGCAGCTACTCGGGAGGCTGAGGCAGGAGAATGGCGTGAACTCGGGAGGCAGAGGTTGCAGTGAGCAGAGATTGCACCGCTGCACTCCAGCCTGGGCGACAGAGCGAGACTCAGTCTCAAAACGAACAAACAAACAAACTACTCGGGGGAGGTTTCAGACTGAAGAACGTTGAGGCTCAGGAAAATGATACTTCAAAGTGAAGACTGTAGAAGGAGCCTCAGAAGCCAAGTTTCCCTGTGACCTTCTCTCACCCTCCGGTCTCTCAGCCCCAATCTCCCCTGAGGCCAGCCACAGAAACTGGAACCCCTCTGCCCCAAGCAGTGTCATAGAAACCGGAGTTGCTTTTCCCCAAAGCCGACGTGTAACCTGAAGGCACTTCCACGTTTGGCTGTTTTTCTGTGTAAGGATTGGCCAGAAAAATTTCCCGACCTATCTTATGTATTGTAGGTAATAGGCCTCCCATTACAGAAAGGGCCCTGCCGGATACCTGGGAGGATGGAAAGCTGCACAGAGAGGCCGAGAAAAACCTGAATGGACAGGCCTTACCGAGTGTCCCTATTTAGCCTGTTACCATGACATCATTTCCTTCCGTCCAACCACATTTCTGCATGACTGTCCCTACTCCCTGAAACCTGAGCAGAAATTTGGAGCGTTTCCCTGGTACCTTTGGGTCTTCATTCTGATGGCTCCTGTGTCCTGTAAAACTATGGTCAGGTGTATTTGTTGGGCTTTTCTCTTGTTAATCTTTGTGTCAGAGGTGTCCGTTGTGACCCTTATGACAGGGAGGAAAGGAGTCACTCCTTTTCTGCTGCTACAATGGGAAGTGTTGTAGCTCAGAAACCCGAACTCCAACATGGGGTCCTTCGACATGTTGAACTAAGAAGAAACCTCAAGGTCTCTCTGACCTACCCCTCACCCGCTATCTCTCAATGTGTGTCTCTCCCAAGGAACAAGATGAAGTTGTTCTCTGAGGATCCTTTATCTTCCTAGAAACCAGACCGGCCAAAAGAACACAACTGGCTTCCCTGAGTTCCATTCACTGCACTCACATCACAGGAAGAAAGACTGAAGTCCGTCAACACGCCTGGGTACACTTTTATCACAAACCATTGCCTACTCTCCAGGCACAACACACCTTGTCCCAAGCCATCGTATGTTCTCCAAGTCCATTCATCTTCCCCTAAAAATCATTCACTGTCCCTCAAATCGCCACATTTATTGTATGAAGAGGGGTATCTAAGCATCTGTACCCCACTGGGTAATCATTCTGCAAGTCCCTGGTGCTATACATGTTAAAATAGAAATGTGTGTGCCTTTTCTCCTATTAATCTGCCTTTTTTTTTTTTTTTGAGACTGAGTCTGGCTCTGTTGCCCAGCTTGGAGTGCAGCGGTGTGATCTCAGCTCACTGAAACCTCAGCCTCCCAGGTTCAAGCAGTTCTCCTGCCTCAGCCTCCTGAGTAGCTGGGATTACAGGCGTGTGCCACCATGCCCGGCTAATTTTAATACTTTTAGTAGAGATGGGGTTTCACCATGTTGGCCAGGCTGGTCTCTAACTCTTGACTTCAGGTGATCCACCCGCCTCGGCCTCCCAAAGTGATGGGATTACAGAGGTCCACTACTGCACCCGGCCTAATCTGCTTTTTGTCTGTTCATTTTCAGTGACCCTTCAGAGGGCAAAGAGAAAGTTGTCCTGTGCCTCCCCCAGAAGTTTGGTTGAGGGATAATTTATTTTTATCAGAGACTAAACTCACATTTGATAACATGGTTTAGTGTAAAACATCTGCACTCCCCATGAATTACTTGTAGAGATACAAGTGTTTTATTTCCTCCTACCTACTGCCCAGAAGAGCTAACGTGAATGAATCAATTTATAAGAAAAGGCCTTATTTTTATCTGAACTCTGGTCTAATGGATGCTTTCATGTGAATAAGCATCAGAAGGTTCAACTTTCATGAAAATAAATGAATGAAGTAGGTCAAGATGGTAAATCTAGACCAATAAGGGTAGCTGTTAAGGCACTTCTAAAACAAGGCATTTCAGCTCTAGTAAGCAGATCCCAGCCCACTGCATTGTGTTTGAGATCTGCAGCTGAACATGGCTTTGAAGTGAAAAGACAAAGGCAATGACAGACTCAAAAGAATGAAACTACAGTGTACAGTGAGAAAGTGTGCTGAGGAAAGGGGCTCCCTTTTTATCGCATTGGTTAATTCTCCAAAGTGTCTTTTATATCCCTGGTTTTGGAATTGGAATTGGCAGTTAAAGCTTGTATTTAAAAACTTTAGAGATTTCATTGCTGTAAATCTGTATAGTCAAGTTTGTGTTGGAGATGTACAAACTTAATTAAATAGGAAGTCTGCCATTTTGTTAGCTATTGCATTTCCATATAGCATAAGAAGTTATCCAATTACTTTCTAAAAGCAAAGATGTAAGAAAAAGTCTGTAATCACTCCTGGCAAACCCAATTAAAGCAGATTAGATTTATAAGAAGTATGCTCATATGTATCACATAGACATAGGAAGAGGTAACTTTAGAGAGACAGCCCTCCAATCTGGGTGTGTTCTACAGAGTGGAGCGTCTGGGAGGGACAGAGTGGGTGACACTGCGGGATCACAGGATGGCTCAGTATCTTCTTCATACTAGTTATTCCTTCTGATTTCTCGTTCTAAACCTCAAAATCCACAGTGCCACACACATTTGGGTACCAATGTGAAATTTTCGATGTTTAATGAATAAACAAATGAACAATTAAATGGTCAAATAGAAATACAAATATTAGCTGTGAAAATGACTGTTTTATAATAAGTTAGCCTTGTAGATTGTATTCTGAAGTTCAAGATACTCTACATGCTAAAGAATGCTTATTTTATTTCTTAACCAACAAGTTGAATTTACAAAATTTTTTCTGTGACTGCCAAATCCTGTGGATCTGTACAGTTGAATCAACTATTGTTATCTTCTCAAAATTCCTCAACAGGCACCAAACGTGTGTTTTAACATTTTTTATTAACTTTGACTTTGGTTATTGAAAAGTCACTAAGAAGTAAAATTTAATTTGTTTTTAAATTCTATAAAATGATTTTGGTGGTAAAGTGTTAAGGATGTTTTACTTCACTGGTTCTTTTATATTTATGGTTGAGTTTTAAATTTATTTTAAAATAATTATAGTTATTTTGGAGAAAAATATGCTGACCATACTTGTATATTGCTCTTGAATGTCATTTTATTTTTTTCTTATCACTTCAGAATTTCAAATAATGTTTCTTGGATGTTCTAGTATTGATTTTAAGATCTGTTATTTTCTCTGAAGTGCCTCTAACAAGAAAGTGACTGAAATTGGTGAGTCAGAAGGAGAATGCCAGTGAACTTAACTATACTCAGGATTCCAGAGGAAATTCAAATTTTTACATTGAAGCCAGAGATGATCTTGTAAATTAAGCTGGACCTAAATAATAAAATGCTCAGACACTAGGAATTTTTATTGCCTTCTATAATTTGCAAAGTATCCTACCAAAAATACAGAATAAACTATTACACTTACCTAAGATATAAAAAAGAAATAGGTGAAAGAACTACAGTTTGAGAAATGAGAAAATTATAAAGCATTTTGTAAAGAGCACTGCTATATCATAGATTTGCTTCGCACTAAAATGTTTAAAGGTTTACAAATATTTGATTAAAATAGCGTTGGTAGTGTGGCAGGTAGAGTTGAGAAGGTTGAGATTCTAAATATTTATGTTACTTACTCCAGAGTTATTCATTTGGTAAATGGTGGAACAAGCATTAGAATTAAAGTTTTGGGATGTCTATAGTTTCTATGTACAATTTAGAAGTAAACTGGGCAGCCCTTGGTTGTAACTATAGTTCCACCTGTGACCATCCAAAGCATTCCACATAATTTTTCTAAGTTCCTGGAGCTTCCTTTGTCTGCCTCCAAGATTCCATTCCAATATGATCTGCTTCTGTTCTTTCCGTAACGTTGACAAGAAGGCTAACCTCTTCACCCCTCTCTAAAAATTCTGTTCCCAGCAAATATTCCATACGTTTTGTGTCTTTACTGATGATTTGGTGAGAGGCCCTTTGCCATCTTACTACCAGCTTTCTCTGAATTCCTGATCTCTTCCTCTGCCTCCACAAACAGCAAAATTACCTCCTGTCCCCAAAAAGTTCCTCCCATATTAAGTGCTAAGGAGACTTTTCAAGGAATGTTTTACAAAGGAAATTCTTAGCCATGACCACGCAAGAAATTCTAATAGACAATTTAAATATGTTATTGAAATACATTATGTTTGTGACATTATACATGTAACATTATACATGCTTCTTTAGAATGACATACTTCTCTAATTTTCATTGCTTCCAAAGTCTCAAGTTTTTTAACTAGAAAACAAATTTAGTATGAAGACCAAATTAGTAAGATTATTTATTGTAGAAGACAAGCACTTAAATGAGAAAAGTAGACTTTTTTCTCTTGGATTAGAAATTTTATCATTTAAAATTTGTAAATTTTATTGAAAAATGTTTATAAGATTTTAACAGTATAGAAAATTATATAGGAAAAAATAAGTTTCATCTCCACATCTTAAACCCTCCAATTTTGCCCCCCAGAGGCAACCATCATCAGTAGATTATTTTCTTGTACATCTTTCTAAAAGGTATAAATATCTCTTTTTTTAACGTAAATGGGCTCCTTTTTTCACACTGCTTTACATCTTGCATTTTCTCCACTTATCATTAGCACATAAAGACTTACAAGTCTACCTTATTTTGATATTTTGTTATAATTTTTATTCTCATTACAGTTAATGGATGTACATGAAAAGTTGTATTCAGCAATTATGAAAACAGGGATTTATGCCATTTCCTGTTTGCTGGAGGCAATCATATTAAAGTTAGCTCTTCTAGTGTTTACTGCCTCACCTCTAAGTGTTTTATTTCCACTTCTTGATATTTCAGTTTTAGGCATTAAATATTGACTTCTCCCTTTGGAAGGTGAGGATTTATTTCTCTTTCAGTCGTACGGCCTATACCCACCATGCACATACACTTGCAGTCAGCTAGATACAAATATTATACTTTTGCTTATATCAATATTCAGTGCTTTTATAACTCTGGCTAAGTCAAAACTACTGAAGCCTGAATCATGAAGTTTACTACGATTACTTTGTCTTCCTACTCAACAAAAGTGTCTTTTTTGTTACTCAGTTGTTTATATACTTATAATTAGTATAGCCTAGAGCCCTCTCCCAATTGTATAAGCCTTTTCTCAAAAATCTCAAATATATTATATATGCTATCAATTATGTCTTCCTGAAACTCTTCCTCCTTTTGACCTGATGCAATCTGGACTGACAGCTCCCTAGATCTGCTCGTTGTCTTTATTTTGAAATGTCTCCAAGACCATTCTGCAGGGTGAGCAGATCCTTAAACTTTTCATTTTGTAGGATACCAGTTTCTGAATCCCAAGCCTTGTCTTTTTTGTTTTATTTGCTTGTTTTGGTGTGACACATTTTGCAAGAGACTCCTGAGAAAAGGTTCTTGAGATGGAAATTTTAAGGACCTTTCAAATCCAGGAAAAATATGTCTTATCTAAAGTCTTAGAGATATTTTGGCTAGGTATGGAATTCCAAATTGGAAATCATTTTCACTCAGAACTTCAAAGACATTTTTCCATTGTCTTTCAGCTTCTAGTATTGTTATTGAGAAAAATACCATCCAAATTCTTGATCCTTTATATGAAATTCATAGTTATCTTTCTAAAAGTTTAAAGAACTTTTTTTTTTTTTTTTTTTTTTTTTTTTTAAGAGGCAGGGTCTTGATTCATTTAAGGCCAATGGCAGCCTCAAACTCCTAGGCTCAAGTGATCCTCCAACTTCAGCCTCCCAAGTAGCAGGAACTACAAGCCTGCCTCACCATACCTGACCAATTTTTTGATTTTAATTTTTTTGTAGTGATGAGGATCTTGCTATGCTGCCCAGGCTGGTCTCAAACTCCTGGCCTCAAGTGATTCTCCCACCTTAGCCTCCCAAAATGCTGGAATTATCAGAATGAGCTATCTCACCAAGCCAAGAGAGTTCTTTCATTTTAATTTTCTGAAATTCCACAACCACGAGTCAATTGTGTGTCTTAATGTCATACGTCTATTCTGGAAACTCACGAGAACTTTTTAAAAATTATTTTTTATGGTTTTCTTCCTTTTGTTTTCTTAATTGTATCTTGCTAGAACTCCTGTTATCCAGATGCTGAATTCCTAGACTATACCTCCAATTTTCTTATCGTTTTTCTTGCAGTTTTCCATATTTTGCCCTTTTACTCAACTTTCAAGGATATTTCCTCAACTCTGTCTTCCAATTCTTCTACTGAATTTTCCAAGAGCTTTTTATGTTCCATAGATTTCTTTCATACAGTTGCTTTTGGTTATTTCAAAGAAAAGCATAGTCAGTCTTCACTTTGTGTGATAGCACAGGATTGTAAAACTGACCACGCAAGCCAAAACCATGAGAAGCATCTCGATAATCAATGAGAAAAATGACAGTTGTTCTGTGGGCTTTAATAATTTTCCTATAACATTAAAAACGCTCTTACTATCAGTTATAAATGCATAGGGAAATAAAAATAACAAAACTAATATTTACTGAGTATGCTGTAATTAAAGCATTGAAAACATGGAAAATTAGTTATTTCTTTCTTGGAACAGAGCTTGTCCCCTTCTCATGATGTGAATTAAAATACTAAAGGAGCATCTTTCCCACATGTTGGGGAATTGTCATCCTCCCTTCTAAGTTTGGAGTAGCTTCCCACCATCATTTCTCCTTTGTGCTTTCAGCTGTCAATGTCATGAAATGTCTCCAAGAGGTTTTTTTTTTTTTTTTTTTTTTTTTGAGATACAGTCTCACTCTGTCGCCCAGGCTGGAGTGCAGTGGCGCCATATTGGCTCACTGCAACCTCCACCTCCTGAGTTCAAGTGATTCTCCTGCCTCAGCCTCCCTAGTAGCTGGGATTACAGGTGTGCGCCACCACGCCAGGTCTTTCATATTTTTAGTAGAGACAGGGTTTCATGATGTTGGCAAGGCTGGTCTCAAACTCCTGACCTCAAGAGATCCACCTGCCTTGGCCTCCCAAAGTGCTGGGATTACAGGCGTGAACCACTGTGCCCAGCCCCAAGAATTCGTTAGTGTAAATTATTTTGTCAGGATCACTTCCTCTGGGACATTTTCGTCTTTTTCATCACAAACACTTTTATTCGCATAGAATATTTGACAACGATCATGCCCCTGTGTTTAACCAGTCCTTGGAATCTAGGTGCACGTTTCAGAGCAGGACACCTTTTTGCTCTGGCAGCTTCACAAGATGGCTTAACATTAATCAGTTTCTGCCAACTTTTGAAACCAGATTTTTCTGGCAGTAAAAAGTGTCTTCTTCGGCTGGGCGCGGTGTCTCACGCCTGTAATCCCAGCACTTTGGGAGACAGAGGCGGGTGGATCACGAGGCCAGGAGATCAAGACCATCCTGACTAACATGGTGAAACCCCGTCTCTACTAAAAATACAAAAAATTAGCCAGGCGTGGTGGCGGGCGCCTGTGGCCCCAGCTACTCGGGAGACTGAGGCAGGAGAATGGCGTGAACCCGGGAGGTGGAGCTTGCAGTGAGCCGAGATGGGGCCACTGCACTCCAGCCTGGGTGACAGAGCGAGACTCTTGTCTCAAAAAAAAAAAAAAAAAAAAGTGTCTTCTTCCTTTCTTCTGTAATTACCATTTTCTTTTCAGATGGGAAGGAACATCAACACTTTGACCTGAATATTAGCCGAGTGACTTTTCAAAAATTGCAGTCTTCAATCCAACCAGAGTGCTTTCCTTCCTTCGTGCAATTTAAAAAGATGTTAAAGAAGCTTTGCCTTTTAAAAAAGTATTGATTAGGCTTCTGCAGTATGGTTTATTCAAAGCTAGGTCGCTTCAAATCTTAAACTTTGCTATTCCCATTTTAAAATCTTCTAATCATCTCCAATTTCATTTCCCATAAAATTGTTTATTTCTTTGCTGCACTTTCATCTGTGCTGGTGAATTCCCTCTTTTCATGATCCATTCTTGTGAAATGTTGCATGGGTGCACCACTGGGAGACAAGGAGGCAAGTCAACAACACACTGGGTGCAACAACTCAACAACAACAACGTACATGAGCTGACAGGCATACCTTAGCCAGTCACTGACAGGCTTTGAAGAAGTGCTGTGATTGACCACTGATCATGATGTGCATCTATTATTATTTAGTGACTGTGGGTGGAAGAGCTAAAAGAGTTTGCATACTGCATAATCACTCATGGTTAACACGCCATGGTAACTGAAATTTGAACTGTATTGCTGGAAGGCTGGTGCTACCAACTACACTGTGTAGGTGACATCTGTAAATACTGGAACCATGCAGAGTGAGAACTGCCTGCACATCTCTTATTTTGACAAGGCCATTAACGGTAGTGTTTAAACTGTTCTTCTCCCTGCACACCCATTGTTTCCGTCAGTTTACTTTTTCTCCATGTTTGCTTGTCTGTCTGTTTTTGCCTGTTTCTTTTTTGTTTGTTTTGTTCTCTGCTTTAATGTTAGAGATTTGTCTGATCTGCTTACATGTAAGAGAGGGGCACCAAAATACATGTGTAGAGCTGATGAATGTGACCTGAACTTCTGGGAGATCTAGCCCAGCCATGTCTTAGAGAGTACCCTATAGGGATGCCTTTAAGTCTTATATTTTGGGATGGTGGGATCCCTGAAGAGCGCTCGTCACATCTTTTTTCTGGAGCCTATTCACCTTGCTACCTGGCTCCCAGGAGTTGAGTGGTGAAGGCCCAGGGTTTTTATATCTATTTCTCATTAACAGCAATATTTTTAGTTTGGTGCCTTTATTCCCAGCCATGCCAGTCCAGAGGCCCTCTGTTAGTTTCTTCAGAGAATAAGCCTTCTGTGTTCTGTAGGGAGAATGATGGGCAGTCAGGACACCTGCCGTTGTTAGCCCCATTTTCATCTCTGCCAATTCCAGAGCATATTGGGGCCGCTGACTTGGAAATGCTGCTGCTTCTTGACTCTCCCCATTGCTCGTTTGGGATCCAGCTCTCTCTGTCCAGCTACCACTCACCCATCTGCTTTCTTTTTCTAAATTGGGTTGCTGTTTTCTCCTATTTTCTTTGTCCTTGTGGGTTTATGGTTCTTAAAATAAAAACTTTATTGTCATTTGAGTGGGGCTTTGTGAGGGAGAAAGGGTTAAATGTAAGTGATCAATTTACCCTCTTCCATTTGATGCCTCTCATTTTGAGAAAACAAAACAAAACTGGGTGTGGTGGCTGATGCCTGTAATCCCAGCACTTTGGGAGGTCGAGGCGCGTGGATCACCTGAGGTCAGGAGTTCAAGACCAGCCTGGCCAACATAGTGAAACCCCGTCTCTACTAAAAATGCAAAAATTAGCCGGGTGTGGTGGCAGGTGCCTGTAGTCCCAGCTGCTCGGGAGGCTGAGGCAGGATAATTGCTTGAACCTGGGAAGCGGAGGAGGTAGTGCATGGAGGTCACACCACTGCACTCCAGCCTGGGCAGCAGAGCAAAACTCGGTCTCCAAACAAACAACAACAACAACAACAAAACAGAACGAACAAAACAAAACCCCAGTGGGGACTTTTCAATACCCTGTTCTAGGTCCTTGACCAAATTGAATCCAGTACATGGACAGGAGATGATGAAGGTGTACTTTTGTTCTTTTCTCGTTTCACTATTTTCATAGAGTAAAAGATTTGATTTTTCTTTCTGTTACTTGTCTTCTAGAGATGCTAAGGCAGGCTTTACCTTTTTGTCTGTCATTGGTCTTTACGTTTTTTATTATCAGAGCTATCTAAAATCAACCATAAATGTCATAAGAGCATTTTGTGTAAATGATTTATAACACTTTCTTGAGATGGCTTCAGTAGCCTTCTTCAACTACATCTCCTGGCATTTTTAATAAGCCTCTTAATAGATTCTGTCATCCCCATCTGTTTTGATTTAAGGTTGATTATTACAGACACGCCGCGCTGCAAAAAGCCACCTGATCACTTCAGTAGTGTGTTATGCATGCATTCAACTCTAGGTATTTTCAGGGAAGAATCATGAAGCCGCTCCTGTTAAATCACATCCCTTTTATTAGGTCTCTCCTGGTGGATTACGTAGAACTTTGGAAAATTAAACATTAGACATGTTCATAGAAAATCATGTCACTGATTTTTAAAGCCAGCTCAATTTAACCTGCCACTGATTCCCTAATCAGCACTTCTCTGACTGTATCCCGAGGGAAAATATATTGAACGCAGCAGAAGGTTAAGGCGGAGGAGCTGGGCTAGATTGGGAAGCAGCCAATCAGATGGGGAGGGTCCAAAGATCTGATGCCTCCAGGCGAGCAGCGCCAAGCTGAGCTGGTTAGTCTCCTTTTATTGCGGATGAACACCACACACATGTTGTGAACGCTCCCTAGGCTGGCTGCAGCGACCAGGCAGACCCGGGAGCTGAGAATAGAGGAATACCTGCCCAAGCAACTCATTCTGCACGGCAGCCGACAAGACAGCGATTTTCCTGTGCTGGAATGTGCCCATCCAAAGGTATCACTTCCTTTTCATTGAGTTTCTATATTTCTTAAGAATTACGGAAAGCAGAGATTGCTGATTCTGGAGGAAGATCACTGCTTCCTAGTAATGCTTTGTTCCTGTTCTCAGGCTAAGTGCCAGCTTTAAAACGGTTAACCTCTAGGGGAGAAGCTACTAAGCAGAATAAAGCAACACTTTACATTGCTTAAGCTGACTGTGCACAGACAGACCTTTTATTAGGATGGGTTCTTTGTTACTCTTGCTGTTGTTTGGAAGGTAAGCTGGTTACAAATGGAGCTTTCAACCTTCACATTCTGCTACCTTTATAACTAGGGAGACCTGGGGGAAGCCCTGGGGTGGGGGTGGAGGGTCTAGTATCTCAAAGGTTGCTGCAATTTATCAGCCTCAGAGAGAAAAAGGGCCAAATTGCTGATCAAAGGTAGAGAAAGAACATTTGGTTGGTATGAGGATTCTTCTGTACTTAGGACACAAGTTTTACAAAAAATGAACACTGCATATTTTCACTGTGCTTAATAATTAAGATGCCTTAATTATCATTTATAACTGACAGCTGGTGTGCTCGTCCAAAAGTCATCAGCGTGTTAGGCGCTCTTGTTTCAGTTGCCAAGGTAATTGGAAGGATAATTTAATATGTTAGAGTAACAAAAGACCCATGAGAAACATATTGCATTAGGTGAGGCATGAGATTGCTTTGTGGAGCGTTTATTTCTGAGAGTGAGTTCCTTCTTTTGTCTCTTGGCCCCATCAGTTATCTGTTAGTAGGAATAGCTATACCAGAGACTTTCATCATGTGCCATACAGTTAAACTAACACAGTTGTTTATCTATACAGTAGGCAAGATTCAGTTTCTGTCTAAGACATTAAATTGTTAGTCATATGGAAAGATTTTCCCGGGAAGTTGTTCATTATCCTCTGTGGGACAAGTGACATCACACATCACTGGGTTATGAATGATGGCTTGAGTGAAGTGGAGAGCAAGTGTTTTCTCAGGGAGCAGAAGTGAATGCAAACAGTGCTCTGCTTCATTTTCTAGTGATCTCTAAGAAACATGGCCCATAGAGATGTTAAATGTCACTGCAAATTATCAGGGCTAATCTTTTATGGTATATTTGTGGAAGCTCTTATAAGTCACACAGATGCTTTGTGTAGTTACTTTTTTTTTAAAAGAAGGGACCTTTTACGGCATTGATTATAGTTTCTAAATTGCTAGGCTGGTGGTATTGGGTTTTTTTGTTTTTTTTTTTGAGATGGAGTTTTGCTCTTGTTGGTCAGGCTGGAGTGCAATGGCAAGGTCTCTGCTCACTGCCACTTATCTGGTTCAAGCGATTCTCCTGCCTCAGACTCCTGAGTAGCTGGGATTACAGGCGCCCACCTCCACATCCTGCTAATTTTTGTATTTTTTAGTAGAGATGGGGTTTCACCATGTTGGCCAGTTTTGTCTCGAACTCCTGACCTTGTGATCTGCCTGCCTTGGCCTCCCAAAGTGCTGGGATTACAGGTGTGAGCCACTGCGCCCGGCCTAGCGTTATCTCTCTTTAATAGCCAACATTTGAAAATGATGAGTGTGAAACAATAAGAGATGCTTCATTTATTCGTTCATCATTCATTTGTTTACTAATTATGGTCTGGTGAGTGAAAACACACTTTGCCTCTGTGACATCACCGATTATGCTGGCATATGATACAATTTGTGATTTTGTTTCTCAAAATATTTGCAATGTACATAATTTTATTTGTAAAATATTATAAGCAAGTAAGATGAAAAGGTACATCTAATAGTTAAAAAGCCATTTATTTACATGTAATATAACTCACTATCAAAATAATACAAAGTTAAAATTCAAACTTTTAAGATTTAAAAATCAACTGTAAGATAAAAATAAGATTTTTAAAAATGTATGTGAGATTATTGTCTTACTTATTTCTATGTTTAAAAGGCATTGCTTTTGAGAAGGTGAATTAACCCATGAATCAGATGGTCACAGGGAGTCTGTTAGCAACCTCGATGAATGGCAATGGGAAGGTAGAGTGGGTATTATTCTGCAGAAGAGAATACAGACGGAGAATATCTTGGACTATAAGAAGTGTCCTTATACCTGAGATATATAAAATCTATTTCTAGTAAAGCAAGAATAAAAAGAACAGGCAGATTATAATCTTTAAAAATAAAGTTAGCATCAATAACACATTTGAGGACAGCAAGAGATGAGTTAACTTAGGGAATGGATTAAAGCCAAAGAAAGGCCGTCTGCCTCGAGGATGTCCTCCAGGCATGAGATAATGGACCAAGGCTGGCCTTGGACACGCACAGACCTGGCAGAAAGCCCAGCTCTGCGCCTACTCCCTGCCCACACCGGGTAGATGGGCCCTACTTGGGCGGCTTATGTGAGTTGTAAGAAATCCACATAATTATAAGCAGTTCACATAAATACAAGAAGGGTGTAATTATAAAGGTGTGATAAAATCGATTCCCACCTCACTGGGGATGATGGAGTTGACATGATTACTCCTGAGAAGAGGGCCTGGCTACAGAGGCAGCAACAGAAAGGCCCTTATTAGTGTCTTTGTCTCTGTCCTCACTCTCTCCAGTCTCTTTCATCTCTCAGCTGACGTTGAGACTTCTACCTTTTCAGAGTATTGCCTTGGATTTAATGCTTTGAAGCCTATACAAATGCAGACAGCCTGGGGAAGTACACTTTAACACGTGATCCCACCTTGGTGTCCTGGTGGGATGTGAGCACGGAGGCTGGTGGGGAATGCTCAGTAGAAGAGAGATTTTTCAAAAGGAAGGATGGGAATACTGGACCAAAATGATGCCAGTGAGAGAGGAAGGGCTGATTGGAGTCTGGGAAACATAAATATATATATATTTGTATTTTTCTGTCACCCAGGCTGGAGTGCAATGGCGTGATCTCGGCTCGCTACAACCTCCACCACCCGGGTTGAAAGGATTCTCCTGCATCAGCCTCCCTAGTAGCTGGGATTCAGGTGTGTGCCACTGCACCTGGCTGATTTTTGTGTTTTAGTACAGACAGGGTTTCACTATGTTGGCCAGGCTGGTCTTGAACTCCTGACCTCAGGTGATCCACCCACCTCGGCCTCCAAGAATGCTGGGATTACAGGCGTGAGCCACTGCGCCCGGCCTGGGAAACACTTGAAGAGACCAATGTAACTTAATAAATGCCCACAGGGAGACCAGGCTGACTAGGAACCTACAGGTGGACTGTGGGCCAAAATGAAGTTTGAAGCTCAGGCTGCAACCTTAATGGGAACGTGACACACACACATTTTCTTTTTCTTGGCCACCTGTGAGGATGTTTGCTATGAGTGGTGACTCATGCTGTTTGTAGGAAGAATTTGTTTATTGGTTTGAAGGGGAATAAACGAGAGGAAAAAGAAATCAAATGTAAGGGACAGAACAACATTTTTTATTTTTTGCCAGGAGAAGGCAGAATGTGAGGAGATAATGTGAGGAATGGCTTGCTTCAAAATTCATGCTGTCTGCATACATGCCGGACTTTGATCTCAACACAGAATGATACAGCCCCTGAGCAGGAATAATTTTCAAATTTGTGCAACCCTCCAGACTCTCCCTATTCAAGGGAACTGCACTGCATGCCTTGATTTTCTCAGACTTGAAATGAATCCCATATACTCCCACCTTTAGGGCTCAGGAGTGATTAAATCTAGAGAGGGTTGCATGCTACTTGAGGACCAAATACTTAGGGCACTGCCCAGGCTTGGGCAATGGGAGGGCCCCAATGTTCTCAGGTGACCTCTACCCACTAGCCCAGGCCTCAGTACCACCTTTAATCCCACTGAAATGCAAACACCTGGGGATGAAGTGACACTATAAAAAGCTATTTGCTAGACTTGGTGGCTCACACCTATAATCCTAGCACTTTGGGAGGCCGAGGCTGGTTTATCACTTGAGGTCAAGAGTTTGAGACCAGCCTGGCCAACACATTGAAACCCTGTCTCTACTAAAAACACAACAAAAATTAGCCAGAAGTGGTGGCATGTGCCTGTAATCCCAGCTACTTGGGAGTCTGAGGCAGGAGGATGGCTTCAACCTGGGAGGTGGAGGTTGCGGTGAGCTGAGATCTTGCCATTGCACTCCAGCCTGGCGACAGAGTGAGACTCTATCAAAAAAAAAAAAAAAAAAAAGCTATTTTAATCTTCTTCTACCACTTTTGATATTCTGTCATCTTTTTATAATTTTGGGGATGTTTGTTTCCTTTACTAGATTGGAATTCTTCCAAATAAAGAATAGAGTTGGTCTTCTAATTTATGATTGCCTAGCTAGCAAAATGCCTGTCACATAGAAAATATTGCATAAGTATTTGTTTAACTCACTAACACGATTTATTTCCCAAGAAGCTCACTGATGCATGCACATTGAGCTACCAAGCTGCCTAAGTTACACAAAGGGAAAAGTGGCCAAATTAATAGTCTCAATTTGACTTCACAATACAATCTGCAAACTAGGAAAATTTACCTTTGTTCAGCATCTCTCAGCAAACTTAGGTCAGTGGATCCTGGCACCTTATGGTACTGCTGATACCAGGGAATTGTGTTTATGCCCAAGCAAGTCTGACAAGTCCACACTGATAAAATAACAGGTTACTCTCATTCATTAGTGTAGGAGCCAAATCCAGAACGTGCAATGGCAGGGAGGGCTGTTGAGAACAGGTGCAAAGGACACCAGAAGTGTCTGCCACCTACTGGGAAGTGGGGGTTGGTTTCTAAGAGGGATGAAGGGCAGAGATGGCAGGGCGGCAGTACCAGGGCAGTGAGCTGGGCCAGAGGAAGGACCTCTATGATGAGGCAGGGTGATGGATCCCACGCTGGTCTTCAGAGAACACGGCCATTTGTCAGACATGGGAGGCTGGTCCTGTGTTACCCTCCACAATTTCTTAAACTCCTCTCACGTCTTTTCAAAATGCTTGTATGATCTGAGAAAGGAAGCCAAGTGCATGTTTTCCCTGATGTGCCCGAAGTGGTAGCATGATGGTACTTACCTGTTAACAGCTGGGACTGTGCGATTCTAAATCCTGTTAAGGCAGGTAATGAAAAACAATGAAGTTGTGCTGCGCTGGAAGGATTCCAAAAACATTTGTCTTGTTTTGTTGAGTATGATGTCATTGAGGGATCATTTGTAGGTAGCATCTGGGTTTCTGACCTGTGAATCAATCCGTCTTACATTCCATCCTTCCTTCCTTGCTTTAAACTCTGCCAGTATTTTTCCTAGCAGTGGCACAGGGGAAGTACTGATAGGGGTTCATTCAGTGAACATTCAGCTTCCCCTGGAACTATCTGGGAACCCTATTCCATTCCTATTCTGTTCACAGAGACATTCAAGTTCCTTCCCCCAACCCCAAAATAACAGATATCCACCGTGAAGGCCATAGCGCGATTTCCAAAGTGTCTCTCTAAGGAACATTCAGCCTGTTCTTAGAGGAAACAAGGGCAACATTGTTAAAACAGAGACTCTCAACAGGTCCAAATGTGTGTTAAAAATTAAAATATTGTTCCCAGCACGGTCTTGTATTAAGGCTCCAAATATGCATTTAAAAAAATCGTTGCTGGAATCCTGGACGGGGCATCCATCACTCTTGAGTACACGTGAATTCTGGGTAAATGTTTGAATAAAGAATCTCTGTGAGGGAACGTGCGAAAATTGCCTCCAAACCCTCAACCTGCACAGAATATAGAGGTTCTCTAACCCACTCTGGTCTCCTCTTCCATCAACTGTGGCCAAACCATGACCATGACTTTCTCCCCAGACTGTAGCCTCCCCGAGATTTTATACTTCGTCGGCCTCTAATTCCATTGTATTCATCAGGTCTAGGATTACTTCCTAATTCACTATCAAAAATTGCTCGAGTGTTGAGCTGTAGCCCAATGTTACTTTAAAAATTCATTCTCAAAATATTCTTTTTTTTTTTTTTTTTGAGACAGAGTCTTGCTCGTTGCCCAGGGTGGAATGCAGTGGCACGATCTTGGCTCCCTGCAACCTCCGCCTCCCGGGTTCAAACGATTCTCCTGCCTCAGTCTCCCAAGCAACTGGGATTACAGGTGCCCGCCACCACACCTAGATAATTTTTGTATTTTTAGTAGAGACGGGTTTCACCATGGTGGCCATGCTGGTTCAAACTCTGGACCTCATGATCTGCCTGCCTTGGCCTCCCGAAGTGCTGGGATTACAGGTGTGAGCCACTGCGTCCAGCCTCAATATATTCTTGATAGGACCAGTTACCAGTTGTAGCAAAAACTCTTTGTTCTTTTCTTCCCCTCTTCTTCTTGGCCTCCAGTTATTATGGTGAGCTGGTGGACCCTTGATTCCTTGAGTTTCGCGTGATGAAATGTCAGTGAGCACTGCGAGGATGCTGTTGTCAGTAATACTTCCCAAATAGGTCTCAGATGCAGCATTTTCTTTGAATTTCATACTGTGTTTGTTTAGACTCCTACATCTCTCACCAGACAACTGCTCTAGGTTTTAATGGGCTTTTCTGCTTGTAAGACTCTTTCTTCTTTCATGTATTATCCACACTACTGCACAGTTATGATTGTTAAAATTCAATTTTTTAACATTATTCCTTCCCTTAAAACATGTCAGAGTGCCACTCCTCACTCTGCCCCCCATCCCCTTAGTCTCATCTCTTCCACAGTGTGGTTGCAATCACGTGGACTTTAGTTAAAATCCTGACTGCTCCATTTTAGTAGTTGATGACTTGATTTTTATGTGAATAAAGTGGGACTGATATCTATCTATGTTGCATTTTACTTGAGGTTTAAATAATGAATGTCAGGTATCTAAGAGGCTATCTGTTTCAGAGTAGACACTGACAAAGTTGGAAACAGTTCTTTCTGCTCAGGTCCAGTCCAGATTCAATACTGGATGTGCCATCAAAGAGACTTTCATTCTCTGACACCTGCCTACCTTAGCAGCCTCCTGCTCCTCCCAGCCCACTGCTTCATCCTGCAATTGTATTCTTTGGCCATACTTGGAATTCTCAAACATTACATGTGGTTTAGTCTGCATTCCTCAATGTTTGCCATTATATGTGCTGTTTCCTCGATATGGAATACGGCATCTCTCCTCAACCCCTCCCATTTCCTGGAAATGTCTTGTGCATCATTGAACACATAGATAAAGGACACTGTTTCTTCTCGGTGATAATTCTTTATAATAACTCTTCAAGCATTTGATAATCCTTTCTATGTGCCAGGAGCTCTTTTAGGTGTTTTAAACATTTTATCTAATTCAGTATTGATTACCTTTCACTTTACAAGAAAAAGACACGTAATGTCTTTAATTAAAATGAAGTAACAAAGAAAAAATAATAATTTAATATTGAAATTCATAGCCTGGTGCGGTGACTCACGCCTGTAATCTCAGCATTTTGAGAGGCCGAGGTGGGTAGATCACCTGAAGTCAGGAGTTCGAGACCAGTCTGGCCAACATGGTGAAACCCTGTCTCTACTAAAAATACAAAAATTAGCCAGGAGTGGTGGCAGGCACCTGTAATCCCAGCTACTTGGGAGGCTGAGGCAGGAGAATTGCTTGAACCCAGGAGGCAGAGGTTGCAGTGAGCTAAGACTATGCTACTGTACTCCAGTCTGGGCAATGGAGCAAGACTCTATCTCAAAAAAAAAAAAAAAAAAATTGAAATTCATTATTCTCCTAATCACAATATATTGTCTTCTCCATTACATTTATGAACTATTGGAGTGTGGAAACTAGTGATTATCATAGCTTGAATGGATGAATGAACAGAAAGATAGATGGATAGAAGAAAATTGGGAGGGCTAATGTGTATTAGGGGAGGTGAAACTGTTCCCTGAGATGGCCGATATTTTAGGAAGGAAATTATAACAAAGCCCAGAAATGCCTAAAAAGATGCTATGTAAACAAATAAATAAAAGCAAGGCAAACCAAGCTTAAATCAGGATAGTCTGCTGCAGATTAGAGAGGTTCAGGTAAGCTAGATGGCCTGATAGGAAACTAAGAACAGAGAGAAGCTGCATCAGAGGATTTCTGAAGGAACAGTCTAGGACTGCACTAAGAATGGGCTTCACTTCCTACAGAAATGAGCCAGAGTAGCCTAGATTGAGAACAACAACAACAACAAAAAACATAGATTAAAAAAAGAACCAGCCTCTTGAGGCATTCATAATATATTTGATTAGCACTTCCTTAGTGCCAGGTTCCCTGCTAAGCACATTACATGAATTGACTCATCTGAACTTCCTTTAAAAAATCTCAAGAGGGTGGAGCATAGTGGCTCACACCTGTAATCCCAGCACTTTGGGAGGCTGAGGCAGGCAGATCACCTGAGGTCAGGAGTTCGAGACCAGCCTGGCCAACATGGTGAAACCTCGACTCTGCTAAAAATACAAAAATTACCTGGGTGTGGTGACATGCACCTGTAATTCCAGCTACTTGAAGGCTGAGACAGGAGAATCGCTTGAGCCCCGGAGGCGGAGGTTGCAGTGAGCTGAGACCATGCCATTGCACTCCAGCCTGGGCAACAAGAGCGAAACTCCGTCTCAAAAAGGAAAAAAAAAAAAAAAAAAAACGAAGAGAAAAGAGATTTTGTAATCCCCATTTTGTAGCTGAGATGACAGAACTGTAGCCAGACTAGTATAAGACCACAGAGGTAGCAATTGGAAGGTTGAGTTGGAACCCAGGTTTGCCTCACTTTTGCCTTTTATGACTCTGCAGTTCTGTCCCTCTAAGGATACTGTGGGAGATGGTTTGGGCTTAGAAAAAAAAGTGAATTAACCTAGGAAGAAAAGACCTCACATCACCTCCAAAGTTTGACACTAGAGGAAAATCAAGAAATGAAAAGCCCAGGAAATTAAAATACGAGAAGAAACAGGCTTCCGTTCCCTGCTAAACTCATTGAGGATTGTGAGATTTCCCTGACTATAGTGCAGATCCCCTAAGAGTCCCATTACTGTGACAGGGAGATTGCTGTGGACACTGAAGACTAACCAAATGCATGGGTTGCATTTTTTCTGGATGAGGGGTAGGGAGAGGATGGGGAAGGAATTCAAGAAAACTGAAAGGGGAAAAGCTATAAATGCCAGGGCCATGAACTGTGGAGACAAAAATCCTCCTTTTTCCCTTGACGCCATTTTACCCTGGATACGTAATTGTTGGGGAATGGAGTAGAAATTGATGGGAGGAGGTGACAGCACCAAGTCATGGGTCAGGTACCCATCTGTGGGGGTACACCCCAGGGAGAGGTTTGATTGTATGACCCTGGCACACATAGTCATGGATGAAAGACGATTTCTGGAATCAGAGAGCAATCAGACAGGTCATAATTTTGCATTTTATTTAATTGAATTAAGCATGTTTATCTGTTCAATGAAATAAAAAGCCAACTGAAGGTTTTATTGTCTTATTTGGCACTTTAATTGAAAGATGTGTGCTGTAAAATATATTCTATTTACAAAATTAGGTTCAGATGTACATTAAGTGTTGAATTTATTTCATTGCTATATTTTGAAAAGAATGAGTTCATCATTTAGAGGAGAAGTAGGGTGGATGAGGAGATGGAAGGATGTTTGTTGTTTGTTTGTTTGTTTAATTGGCTTTGTATTTCCTTTGCTGATGTTTTGATTAGAACACTACAAAGAAAATATATTTGGAGACAAAAATGTGCAAGAAGTGTCATACATTGATTTTTCTGGAATTCATATCTATGTCTAACTCTCATCTCTAGTTATAAGCTTCATCCATTTTCAGATTCTTTCAGATGCTAACCTTACAAAACATATTTGTAGGCTTGTTGCTTTTTCCAACCCATTCCTGTTTCTTCTATTCTCACCATTGCCTTCACTCACACTCACATTTTTTTTGGTTCCAATTATGACAATAATCTTGTGACAGATTTCTAGGCCTGGGTCCTCCAACTTCTACATACTTGACAGAGTTGACTTTCAAAAACACACATTTACTCATGTTCTCTTTTTCCTTTTCTTGTTTTTCCCTTTTTTTCTTTCCCACATCCTATGGGTGCTGTACAGATGTGGTAACAAGGTCTGAGGGAGGCACATGTCAGATATGTGCATAGAAACCCAATCATCACACTCATCAACCCTAAAAGGATCACTTCCTCATGTGAGTAACTTTCTTAAACTTTTTAAAGATAGCTCTTTGTTCTCAGAAGAAGGTCCAGCTTCGCTCATGGATTACAAAGTCTTGACCATCTCTCAACCTGCGAGCTCCCAACAGCCTCTGCCCCATTGCCGTGTAGCTGCCAAACACGTGGTGTTTCTCCATCACCCTTGCCTTTCTGACTGCTGCTGCTTCTTCCTGGAGCATCATTCCCTACCCCTCCATCCCATCAGCCACTTCTTACTCTGGCCCGAAGGCCTCCATTTCCAGGCACGTGGCACATCTCACAGCATGCGCCTGCTCACGCGCTCAGCCAGCATGGATCAGATATCTGTCCTCTCCGCTCATTCAGCACCTGCTTGTGTTTCTAACACATCAACCATTTTTCATTTATGTTTGCCTGATTCTCAAGAAATGTTTGTTGAGTGAATAATGACAAAAACAAGAATTCCTAAAATGAAAATGGCAAAGAACATATATTTCCTATAGGAATATAACCAGTGGAACACTAGAAGAGGATCTGTAGAGGAAATCCAATTTTCTTCCTAAAGGTTTACCAAAATTGCCCAATGATCAGGACATAACTTGGAATCTGAATCATCATCATTTTCATTCTTGTTGTGAAATGTTGCCCATTAAATATGCTTCCCCTTGACCTAACCTCAAAAATTTGAAAACATAGCTAAAAAGTTTGCTAAGTCATATGTTATACCTTTTATATGTTGATAATTCTGTCTAAATTTTTGGCTTTGTTCCCTCATTTATTCAATATTATTCTTTCAGGAGAGAGCTGATGGGGTTCATAAACTCAAAATGGTCACCTTGTCATTACAATGGTTACTGTATCAACAAGTTGACAGAATCCAACAGGTGGACTAAACCTCCAAGCTATCACAATGCATTTAGCTTAGTAACTGCTGATGGTTTATGTTCTACTTAATGTTCGGGCCCGTCTCCAAATCAGCACCAACTTTTGACTAAAACGTGGTGGGCATTGGCATATATGAACACATTGCACAGTGTGATTCATAAGCTCCAAAAGTTCCTAGAGCACTCACGATTTTATGTTTGGAGCACCCTTGAAAGCCTTGATATTAGTGTTCTTTCTCCTATAAATTGTTGGCTGTTGCATTGGAGAAATTCAGTGACAGGGTGGTTTTGTAACAGGGGTTTGACACCAAATGTTTCGGCTGTTGGTGGTGATACTAATCTTGCACTTACCTGTGCCATGGGATTGAAGGAAAAGCCCATTGTTTTATGATTGTGAGACACGCCATAATATGGAGTGTCCACAAATGACTTTCACAGTATCATGTTCTTCATACTCGTCTTCATTTTCCAGGATGTAAAGTCACTTGATGCGCTTGTCTCATGAGTATCTGCAACGAAGCTTCACGGATATATCTTTGTTTCTGAACTCTTTTAGTTATGCCAGCATTTTCCTGTTAAATATTTATAATGACTTGGTGCCACATTTCAGCTTCTCTATAGTTTGAAAAGTGTCAGTGCATCAAAAGGGCTGTGTGATTTCTGCACTATGCATTTCAGATCCAGATTTTCGATGTGTTGTGTCTTTATAGTCTCTAGATTGACTATATTGTATAAATTCATATCTGGTCTCATTTGTTAGGAAATCTCTGGAAATGAAATGACATCGAGACTCAATCTATGTAAGTATTTAAGTGATGTGGCTGACGTCGCATTGATGTCAATGCAAGTCAATTTGGAAACTAGGCCCAGGCTAGTGGCCACACAGTGGCTTTCATTGGGTGCTTCTCATCTCTATTTGGGGGCCCAAAAACATTTCTTGCCAGTCATTTAGAATTTGCAGAAGATTTAAGAAAAAGTAGTTGGCTATGTAAGCATTTGGCTCTGTGTGGAGCATGTACGATCAGTTTTATTACAGGAGGTTTCATAAAATAGTTCCCAATAAGGAGTGCAGAATGACAAATGTAATAGCTCCCAATAAGGAGTGCAGAATGACAAATGTAAGTAGGACATAGCTTTGCTGAGTAATTTTCTGAAGCACTACCATTAGCTTCATTTCAACATTTTTACATTCAACATTTACACAAACACAATGGTTGAAGGAATAGTACATCAAATACCCACTAGCTGGATTTAATTATTAACACGTTGCCATACTGCTAGGTCCTCACGGGCATGTGTTTTGAAGAAGCATTTGAAAATAAATTGCAGGCATTGTGATGCACTTCACTCCTAGAAACAGGAGACCCCAAGATAAGGGCATTATGTTACATGGCCTCAATTTTATAATACAACTAAGAAAATTAATAGTTTTCTAATGCAATCTAACATCCATTTCACTTTTAGTCTTTTTCAATTGTTCCTTTTAAATTATTTTATTCTTTTGTTCTTCAACCAGGTTATACTGGAGGCTCAGGAATTTTATCTCTATTGATCTAATATATTCCCTCTGCTATTTTTCCCTATGACATTGACTTTGTGAAGCGAACAGGCCAATTGTCTTGTAAAATGTCCCACAATGAGGATTTGTGTGATTGCTTTATTGAAATGATGGTCCCTTTGGTTCCTATTAACTAGAAATTACTTCTTACAGCTTGAGCAGGTACCATTTGTATGTTTTTGGCAAGAATATGTCCTAGATGATGTTTCTCTGGCATCACACCTGGAGGCACACAATTTCATGACGTCAGAATTCAGTGATGCTGCAGTTGATTGTTTGGTTAAGGTGGTGACTGCCAGATCTTTCCAAAAAGAAAGGTTTTCCCTTTTGCAATCATTAGGTAATCTGAGGGCTGGTAATTTGTTACTATGTGGAATATCCTATTCGTCAATAATTACTAGGATTGTAGGTTGAAATGGCCTTAAGCAACCCAAGGGATCTTTCCTGAATATCTCTTTTCTGAATGTGTGTGAAGGTGATCTATGAGGAAATTATTTCTCCTAGAAGTACCATTAATCCAAATCTGTTTCATCAGGAAAAATGTCATAAGCCTTCTAAAAGTTATTGTTGCATTAAACCATCTACATTAAAGAAAAAATAGATGATGTCAAACAGATTATCTGTGGAATTTATTTTCTTGTGTCCTAATTATTAAATACACAACTGTCAGTTCATCATCTGGGTGTAAACCACATTTTTTCTGCTACTCTCAGAAACAAGTAGAACAAGTTGGAGAGAAAGCTATCACTTGTTTTTCCAGTAATTCTATCAGATTATGAACCGCTCTGCAAAGTAATGGAAGATCTAAGATAAGACATACATGATCTCTTTCCCTATCTACCTTGCAAATTCCTTAAAGGCAAGAACCATAGTTCTGATTTTGGGGTGGGGATAAAATAAGGGGCAAAGGTGGAAATTGTTCTAAGAGTGTGGGGACACATTGTACTGAGGGACAAGAGTAAAGAAAATATAGGGCCAGGCGCGGCAGCTCACACCTGTAATCCCAGCACTTTGGGAGGCCGAGGTGGGTGGATCACGAGGTCGGGAGATTGAGACCAACCTGACCAACATGGTTAAACCCCGTCTCTACTAAAAATACAAAAATTAGCTGGGCATGGTGGTGCGCACCTGTAATCCCAGCTACTCAGGAGGCTGAGGCAGGAGAATCACTTAAACCCGGGAGGCAGAGGTTGCAGTGAGCCAAGATTGCACCACTGCACTCCAGCCTGGGTGACAAAGCGGGACTCCATCTCAAAAAAAAAAAAAAAAAAAAAAGAAAATAAAATATGAACCTAGGGAAATGTAGTCAGATAAATGAAGGTCCTGTTCGATTTGAGGACACAAAAAGTGCTTTCCTAAGTGGGCTATGGGGAGCCCGTTGCCCTACGAGCTTCTATAAATTCTTTCCTCCCAGCAGCATTTCAGAGCTACATGAAAATTCCAAACAGAAGGAAGAAAAACTGGAATTTTCGTCAGTATCTTGCTTAGTTTCTCCAAGTCTTAGTTTTTTTTTGTTTTTGTTTTTGTTTTTGTTGTTTTTGTTTTTTTTGAGATGGAGTCTTGCTCTGCTCCCCGGGCTGGAGTGCGGTGGTGTGATCTTGGCTTACTGCAACTTCTGCCTCCTGGGTTCAAGCGATTCTCCTGCCTCAGACTCCCAAGTTGCTGGGATTACAGTTGTGCACAACCACACCTGGCTAATTTTTGTATTTTTAGTATAGATGGGGTTTCACCGTGTTGGCCAGGCTGGTCTCGAGTTCCTCACCTCAGATAATCTGCCTGCCTTGGCCACCCAAACTGCTGGGATTACAGGTGTGAGCCACCGGGCCCAGCCATCCAAGTCTTATTTTTCTTACATAAAATAAGTAATTTGAAAGTTATTATCTCTAACGTTCTTTCCACCAAAATGACTCTGTGGATCCATGGGTCTGAAATGTGTTACGTAAGACTGGAGGTGGGGCTAGAGAAATGGGTGCAATCATATTCGTGTTGAGGACAGGAATAAGGAGGAAAAACCAGACCTGAGAGAGCGTGGGCTAAATCAGGGGGAAAGTAAGAAACTGGACTGTCTCCAGGATAGAAAGCAGGTCATTTTCAGGGAAGTGAGCTTCGTGTGAGAAGATTACAAGAAGCAATGCTTGGAAAGGTACGCAGAACTCTTCATTCGTTCAAGATTTTTGAGGGCCTCCTATATGTCTAGACCGAGAGGATCCAGAGATAAACAAGTATATTATTTCCATGTTCTCATGGAGATAGTATGTTAGTGGGAAAAGACAGGTAATAAATCATAGGAAAAAAATGTGACCTCGTGGCCCTCTAATGCAATGGTTAAAGGTAAAGGCTTTAGAGCCAGACCATCTACATTCAAATTCCAGCTCTCCAACTTGATCTGCAGCAAGATAGTTCACTTTTTCCTGCCTTAGTGTCTCATCTGTGTAATAATGGGACCCATTTTATATGGCTGGCACATGAGGATTAAAGAGGAAATAAATGTAAAACTTTAGAACAGTGTCCGACACCTGGTAAGTCTGAAATACATGTTAATTATTATTATTACTATTATGCAGATATGTGTTGTGATAATAATGAAGTAGATGCATGGCATGGTTTTTCAACCTTAATTCTACTGACATTTGTGGGGGCCTGAAATTCTTTTTTGTGGGCAGCCGTCCAGTGCATTGTAGCATCCCTAGCCTCTACTCACTAGATGCCAGTAGCAACTCCCAGTAACGACCACCAAAAATGTCTCTAGCCATTGCTAAATCCCCCCAGGGAGGCAAAAGTCTCTCCTGATTGAAAACTGGGTTAGAGAATAAAGAGTACAATATTTTTAGATAGGGCAGTATAGGACTCCTCAAAGAAAAACAGGAACAGACTCCCGAATGATGTTTTGCACACCTTTTGCAGCCATGAGAAAACCTGGGGGAGACGGTTCTGTAGAGGCGACAGCAAAGATAAAAGTCCCTAGGCTGGAAGTTGGTGTAGAGGCAACAGCAAAGATAAAAGTCCCTAGGCTGGAACACGTTGGTGTGGCCAGCTTGGGTGAAGAGTAAGATTATGTGAAAGAAGTAGGCAGGGTCAGTGTCTGAAGGGCAGTGAAGACCCTGGCAGTCAGTTTGGATTTTATTCTTTATATGCTGAGAAGCTATTAGAGGGTATTAAGCCAGAGAATGATACAGCAGGAAAGCTGGTGAGGAAGGGAATGCAAGTCCAGTGAGAGATGAGGGGGCTTGCATAGGAACAGTCAGAGGCCATGGTTGGGGAGGTGGTGAGCTGCAATAGGATTGCAATGTGTGATGGTTGAAGAACGTGTAGAATGGTTCTTCATGCATGGAGAATAAAGGTAGAAAGGGAAGAGCACGTTTATGAGGAAGGAGTTTAATGAGTCAATAATTCTGTCTAGGCCGTGTGCCGTTTGCCTCCTGCAAGTGGTAAGTGGGCTGTTGACTAGTTTGGAGATCAAGTGAAAGGTTGGTCCTGGAGATAGATAATGTTTGGGAGCTATCAGTGTTTAGACAGCACTTAAACCATGGAACCTTCTGAGATCACCAAAGGAGAGAGGAGGGTGAGGTGGGAAGGCCATGGACCAGTTCTGAAGCGTGCCTACATTCTCTGAAGAGGTGGAGAAAACAGAAGTGGCCGGTGATGTCGATCAGCCCAGAGGGTGTGTGGTGTCTTAGAAGAGAAGAAAAGAAAAGAAATGCTTCAAGAGGGTGTGGCTCATCTGGGTCAAATGCTACCAAGAGGTCAAGTACGAAGAGAACTCTGACAGATGTCGGGATTTGGCAAGGTGGACAGTGTTGGTGGCTGTGATGAGAACGGTTTCACTGGGGGCATGGGGATGAAGGGCTCGCTGCAGTTCATTCTGGAACAGTGGATGGGCATTAAGAAGGTTGAGACAGGAAGTGCAGATACCTCTTTGGAGAGCTGTGCCTGGGAAGGGAAAGGGAGGAATAGAGCAGCAGTCAGAGAGGAATGTGGACCAAAGAACACACAGTTTTCTGGTTAAGATGGAAGTATTACAGCATATGTGAATGCCGATGGAACTATTCCAATGAAGAGAAGGAAACTGATGATCCAGTGGGATATTAGGAATGATTGCTTGGAAGAATTTGTTGAGGAATGGAAGAGGTAAAATACGCTGTTGACAATGGGTCAGTTTGTCTGATGAGAGAAGGATGGACAGCTCAATAAAATGAGAGAGGAGAGAAATTTAGGTAAAATGGTGCATTTGGGGTGGAAAATAAAGTAATTTGTGTCAGAATACTTCTATTTTCTTAAAGTATAAAGCAAGACCATCAACATATGGCCAGAACGCAGAGGTCAAAGGGCTGAACAAAAGTTAAAAAGGCATTGGGTATTCTTTTAGGAGAGTGAACAAGAATATTTATTGGGAAATCTGTCAGAATCAGCAGGCAGTTTTAAATGTTGATGGAACTATGTAGTGATATATTTAAAGTGAGACTCATGACCACATTTGCATGCTTTTCTTTGTTGCTTTCGTGCTTTGAAGCGGACATAATGTAGTTAGGGGGTTGAATGTCCAGACGGGTGTATTGCCAGGCACGTGTACAGTGGGAGAACAGAGGAGCAGGGGATGAAGGCAGAATACAAAGGGACATTTGCACTGGTAGTTCTAGCCTCCAGGCTGCTGGGGAGGAAAGAAGCCTGTGGGGAGCGGTGCTGACTGGTGGGAAACTCATAGGGTTGGTGCACTGGGGTTCTCAGGGAGGTGGAACATAACCAGAGCGTAGACAGCAGGAGAAGTTGCCTGGAATGATCAGAGATAATTATCAGAGTGGATGCTTTCCACTGAGATTTCAGAAATGGTCAGGTCATTGGTGATGAATGGTGAGATTATAGAGAGCTTTGACATGCAGGACAAGAAGTTTGAATTCTGATCTTTTTGAGCAAGTTGTTCAATCTGGAGTTTGTGGACAAGTTTTAGAGCATGGAACTAGAATAAAAGGGGGTGTGTGTGTGTGTCTACATTTTTCTGAGAGAGAGGATCATCAGAAGAATATCTGAACTACAAAATGTTAAGAATGATTTCTTTGTCGGGCGCGATGGCTCACACCTGTAATCCCAGCACTTTGAGAGGCCGAAGCGGGTGGATCACCTGAGGTCAGGAGTTCAAGATCAGCCTGGCCAACCTGGTGAAACCTCGTCTCTACTAAAAATACAAAAATTAGCTGGACATGGTGGCGGGTGCCTGTAGTCCCAGCTACTCACAGGAGAATCACTTGAACCGGGAGGTGGGGGTTGCAGTGAGCCAAGATCGTGCCATTGCACTCCAGCCTGGGTGACGGAGCGAGACCCTATCTCAAAAAAAAAAAAAAAAAAAAAGAGTGATTTCTCTAAAACCTAGGAGGTGGGCAGCCGCTGACAGTCTCTGAACAGGAGTAATGGTGTGAGCGTGCTTTTTACAAAGATGACACTGAGTTTGAAGGGGCAGAGAGAGGAAGATATTCCGACTCTGAAGAGATGTGCAATTCTCCACTTACCTGGCACAGAAAGGAGTAGATGCTGGAGCTGACTCCACAGCACAGCACCCGTGGGGCTGGACGCCGGTGCCCGCTGAGGAAGCATCCCTCTCCACATCATACTGTGTTCATCGCTCCCTCATTCCTCATTCCCCCTCCCCTCCACTTCCAGCTGAAATAAAGTGGTTTTAATGAGGCATCCCTTGGTGAGCTCTCGAATCAGGAGCCTGTAGGAGGACTTAACCAAAGATGTAGAGTCCTGCTAAATGCATCTTTCGTCACTTTGGGGTAGGAGGACAGACCTAGAGGTACTGTTTGACGAAGGATTTAGTGCACTTGTTCCTGTGCTCGGGAAATACGGAGTTCTCCGCTTCTGAAGTTGAGCACTTTAGTGCCCATCAACCTTAAGACTGAGGTATGGTGGTGTCTACAAAGAGCAAAAAACTTGGATTCAGATACATGGCCAAGCAGCTGTTTCATTTAACCCTTAGAGTAGCTCTGTTAAAAAAAAAAACTGAACCTATCTCACTATAAGAGTAAATAAACAGAAGTTTCAAGAAATCACCTCACCCACGGTGAGACTACTGGTACAGTGCAGAACTTGATATACTTTTCAAAAGGTCACGTGTGTTTCTCGAAGCTTTAGGAAACACGCTCATCCAATTCTCGTAAATCTCTCACTCACTCTGGCACAAGCACAAGACAAATGAGTTTTCCTTAAAATTGGGTTCAAGCACCAGGCTGACAGGAAACCATGTCATAATTAAAATCAATCAATGTCATGTTGAAATAGAATGACTTGTCATTCAAGAAGGCAATTCTGAGTGGAATTTCAATTACATTTAGAATGAAAATAACTGTGCTATGTAATCTTTTAGAAGGTAGTCCTCTTACTCTCTAACAAGCTGAATTTATTTTTCAAAACATTCTAATTAGACATTCTTGAGGAATTTCCACCTTTAGTGAAATTGACAGCCAGGGCCATGCTGTGCCATGCCGTGCCGTGCCGCGCGTGCTATGCTGTTGGTAGTGAGAGCAGAAGCTGGGTGTGGGAGAGGAAAGGAGACTCTTGAGCAGTCTGGGAAACAGAGAGAAAGGGAAATCTTCTGTAAACTGCATTTCTAATCACCATGATGACCATGTTTTCTAGCCCTAAAATTGGGATATGTGACTTGACAAAGAGACAGAATACTGAAAATTGGGATAGATCAGAAATACGAGATTTATGGTCATCACCCTATTATCAATGGTGGCAAGGTGCAGCTTGAAGAATTCACAATTAAAATTTAGATTAGATTTGAGGAAATTTACTTTAAAAATTAATTTCTGAATATATGACACTTGTGAACATTCAATTCTCTGTCTTGAAAGCTTCCCACCACCTCCTTCTCTTAAATATCCCCTTTATGAGTTCCCATCCCTACTACCTACTTTATAACTTTGTGTTATTGATGGTTTAAGTACCCATTGCCTATGTGCAACTGCATCCAGCCTTTGTAGTTTTGGAACCGAGGATACTGCCCACTCTCAGTTGGCCTTCAATAAATGTTTGTTGCAGGGATGGAGGGTGGGTGAAACTGGAGCCAACCAGAGCCAGGATAAACCACGTACCTTGGTGCTTTTCTTGTGAAGGCTTTATGTTTACTTCTTTTGGTACAACTAAATTTGGGACTAAGTTTGAATAGCACGAGTCTCCTCATTGAAAACTTACCATTGGCCAGATGCGATGGCTCACACCTGTCGTCTCAGTAGTTTGGGAGGCCGAGTTGGACAAATCACTTGAGCTCAGGAGTTCAGGACCAGCCTGTCCAACATGCAACATGGTGAAACCTCATCTTTACAAAAAATACAAAACTTAGCTAGGCATGGTGGTGCATGCCAGTAATCCCAACTTCTCGGGAGGCTGAGGCAGGAGAATCACTTGAGCCCGGGAGGAAGAGGCTGCAGTGAGCTGAGATCGTACCACTGCACTCCAGCCTGGGTGACAGTGAGACTCTGTCACAAAGAAAAAGAAAACGTACCTGTACACTACTCTCCCACTTAATTTTCAAAGGTAGCCTGTGTCTCTTTTCCACATTCTCCCATGATGCTAGGCATTACCAACTGTGTCTCTGAATTATTGGTGTCTCTGTGGAGAATAAAACATGTTTTCCACCCATATGCATATCTCAAAAACAGCCCACCATTCTAGGTTTTAACTGGACGGATTCAAATTGGTGATAATTAACCCTATCAATACCGCAGTTAAAGTTGGTATGTCTAAAGAACTAGTTCTTGGGTACTAATAAAGGCTACTCATGGTAAGATGCTGGCCTTTTGGTGGGGTTTGTTCTGATGTTCTAATATCTTAATATTGCCATAGCACTTGGGATCATGCTGGGACATAGTGAGAGACATTTATATGTTTGCCATTATCTTGCTTTATATCTCAACAAGCTTATGGGGACAGAGAAAACTGATGCAAAAGTCAAGGAGTCTCTTAAATGCATTATCTCCCATGGCTTAGTTTTGAGTTTCTTGTTACAGATAAGTGATGTTTAAGCACAAAATAATAAATTTAAAATGTTGTATTGACAGCAGAGACTCAGGCCCTTTATGGTGGGACAGAAGCTTGTGGAAATAGTAGATACTTGGAATTGAACCCCTTGTTTCTTTAGGACCAGAAAAGCTTCTCAGTTCCTGCATTTGGCTTGGGTTTTACTAACTGATACATTGCCCATTGGTGTGTGGGTACGAACTGTGTTTCTTTGGATTTTTCTTAAGAATTAGGGAAAGAGCTACATTAGCCTTGGTTGTTGGCAGATTTTGATATCTGTAATGATTTGACTTGGGATAGAAAGACAGAACATAGTTCATACATAGAAAGCACCACCCAAAATATCTAAAGTGCAAAGGATGGAGAAGCGACCTGACTCAGTAACAAACTATCCCGAAGAGCCATGATCAAGCATCTTCTCCTTGAGGAGTCTAGGGATGCACAGGGGCTGGGGGGAAAGCAGGGGACAGAACAATGTTTAGAAATATAGACCTAGTCTTGAGTATCTGATTAGAGTTGAATGTCAACAACTGCCTTGACTTCTCTCTTAAAATTTTTTTTTGAGATGGAGTCTCACTGTCGCCCAGACTGGAGTGCAGTGGCGCGACCTCAGCTTACTGCAACCTCCGCCTCCTGGGTTCAAATGATTCTCTTGCCTCAACCTCCCGAGTAGCTGGAATTACAGGGGCCTGCCACCACGCCTGGCTAATTGTTTTTTTGTATTTTTAGTAGAGCCAGGGTTTCGCCATGTTAGCCAGGCTGTTCTCAAACTCCTGACCTCAGGTGATCCACCTGCCTCGGCCTCCCAAAGTGCTGGGATTACAGGCGTGAGCCACAGTGCTTGGCCAAAAAAAATTTTTTTACTTTACTATGTAAAATCTCATATTGCTTTGTGGAAGGGTGAGAGTTTTCTAAACAAAAGCAAATTGGATGCCTTTATTCTAGAAGAGTGTCTTCATCCCGTTTTACTGGTAGAGTGCAAGCCTTTGCATGGCAGGAACAGTGTCTTATTCATGTTTTATCCTGAAGGGCTTACAGAGGTCACACCATGAAGAGCGGTTCTGAAAATCATCTGTGGAATGAATAAATGAATGAAAGCAGGAAAGGCTCTGGTCCTCTAGATTCTTATTCAAACAGTGTACGAGTTGCTATATTATCCAACAAGGGCATGCGGGAAAAGACAGGAGGGTTAAAAGAGAAATCAGTCAGCAAAAGTGCTAACCAGAGAGGGGCTTTCAATGAAACCTACTGGGAAAAGTTGGCGGATGTGTCTTCCTTAAAGGTTTTATTTTTTCCCATGGGGAAAAATGCTTTGAAGGAAAGACTTAATTGAGAACAAAACCACAGTCTCTGGAAAGTGTGCAGCTTAGCAGGCCCGCTACAGAGAGACTTTAAAGCCGGTGGGAGGTCAATTTATATCCCTAAGCTTTGTAATCTTTTCCAGAAGGGTCTTCATTTCAGGTGGCCTACTTTCACCGAAATGCCACTGATGTTGGCTAAGTTCTGTTTCCTTTCAATTCATATTTTGAAGTCTTAACCTCCAGTGCCTAAGAATATGACTTTTTTTGGGAAATGAGTGGCTGGTAAATTAACTGATTAGTTAAGATGAGGTCATTTTGGAGTAGGGTGGGCATTTAATCCAATATAAGTGCTGTCCTTATTTATAAAAAGTGGAAGTTTGGACACGGACACACACACACAGGGGGAATACCATGCAAAGACGAAGGCAGGGATCCAGGTGATGCGTCTACAAGCCAAGGAAGCCAAAGACGCCAGCAAGGGGAGAGGCAGCAACAGACTCTCCCCCACAGCCTCGGAAGGAACCAGCTGGCTGTAACCTTGATCTCAGACTTCCAGCCTCCAGAACTGTGAGATGATAATACATTTCTCTTGTTTAAGCCATCCTGTCTATGGTACTTTGTTATCACAGCCCAAGCAGACGAATAGACCCACAAGATGATTCAAACACTGCTGTACTTTAATGGTTACTGCAAAATACCGCAGTTCGTGATAATTCTACAGTCTTACTCTAGAACTGCTGTAATGTTCAAGTAGACATAAGATCACTGGGTGGATTGTGTTTTTACCAACACACGAAAATATAATTATCCGTGAGCACCGTGCTGCCTTTGGAGACACTGCTGGGACTGTGACTCAGACCTCCCTTGAGAAAACTGGTCATTAGGAGTCACAGTGATGTGGAATCAACTTTGTCTTTCTGAAACGCTGGAGGTACTCATCATAGCCTGGACCGCCTGGGATCTGCGTGTTTTCTCCGTGTTGTAATGATGTGAAACGCTTTATCAGCACAGGAAGGCGTTTTTAGGAGAAGCGTTTTGAATCAGAAGGCTTAAGAAGAATTCTACTTTTCTCGTGAGTATCAAGTAGTTGATTATTGAGAACTGAAAATATTATAGAAGGATAACTGACAAAGGGATCCTTAAACATCTGCATTTATCATGAAAGGTAAAAGTCCAGAGAAACTGTTAGTTAGCTGCTAGGAAAAGCTGTGTTTTCTCTATGATCCTAAGTCATAGAGAAGGATCATGGTGTGGCAAGGGCAACTGAGCCCCAGGGGGCTCCATCCGCTTTAGGCCGGGCCCTGCCTACAGCAGTTTGCAGAGGCTGGTCTCAGATGCTTGCCAACAAATATAGCCCTGCAGTGCAGTGACACTGCATTCCGGCAACTCTCTGTTCTCTTCATATTTTCTCATAAAAACGTGACTCTGGCTAAAGAGAAAATGCTGTGCGGTAGGCTTAGCTCCTTAATGGTGACGTGTTGATTTGGTATAGGTCTGTTTTCAGCCAACCCAGTACTTACTGTGTGGGGATTTTGTTGTTGTTGTTGTTAATGGTAATGGTATTGTCTGGCCAAAGAATCATCCTTGCCATCCAGCAGTAAGACTGTCATCGAATCACAGCCATTTCTGCTTGCAGACGGGTGGCCATGGGCATGTCAAAACCATGTGTGCTTATTAAAAGGTGACTAAACACCCTGCTCTCTACCCTCCACTGTCCTTTGCAAGATTTCTTCAGATTCTCCGGGGATCCATCCTTTTTTCCCTCCACTGCCACCTTCTTAGCTGCCCCTCTGACAAATGCCTCTTCATCCCGCAGGCATCGCCGTGCAGCTGCTTCTGAGTCAGCTCCTTCCTCATGATCTTGGGGACCCATCCTCCAAGTGGTTTACCAAGGTGTGCGTTTATTATGTGTATGTAATAAACACACATATAAAATAAATATATAATAAACACACACTATATATATTTATATATAATATATTGTATATATTATATATTAATTATATATAGTATATATTATATATTATTTATATATAGTATATATTGTATATTAATTATATATAGTATATATATATACACTATATATACACTATATATATAGTATATATATATATTGTATATATATATAGTATATATATACACAATTATATATAGTATATATATATACACACTATATATATTTATATATAATATATTATATATATTATATATTAATTTTATATATATATAGAGAGAGAGTGTGTGTGTATATAAGACCCATTTAGTCTAATTTCAGCAAGAATCCTGCTGCGTCAGTTTAGTGAAAGTCCCCTACACTTAGTATCCGATCCCCCTTTAGTAACTGATCAAATGCCTCATCCCCTAGCCTTGATGTCTTATCACCCTGGCCTGCCTTCAACAAGAATATTTTTGAGTCAGCCTAGCAACAACCCCCAGCCTTGATGTTCCCACTTAGTAATTTTCCATCCGCTCATCCCCAGCCTGCTCGGCCATCAGTCTCCACTCGTCCTTGTAGTTGGAGTTGAGCTCAGTCACCCTTCCCTACTACAAACCTCCTTGTGGCATCCCCACTCATAAACTCTGCGTGTCCTTAACAAGTGTCATGAATATTTTTTTCTCTAGCAGTAAAAGAGTTTTTTTGATAATTAGATCATAAGCTTTTCCAAGGTAAAACTTTTCTCCTGGGCTCCTGAAATCATGAGTGTATAGTAGTTGGTCAATGAACATTGGCTAGTAGATGGATTCTCCTCTTCCTTCCCATCTTCCCCCATACCTTCCTTATTGTCTTGCCTCCTTTTTCCTTCTCTGTTTAACATAAAAATGATGAATCATAATGATAAATTCTTTGATGTGATCAAAGAATTTAATCAGCATTCTTCATTTAATCAGCATTCTTCATTTAATCAGCATTCGCTAACTTACTATTAATGAAATTATCCATTTCAATAGGGTAGGTATATCAATGCATTGAGTTTTTAGAGGGACATTTCACAGGCACTTAGTATTTTATAAAAATATGTGGCTTTGATGCATTAATTAAGGGGGAAGTAAAAATCCACAGAATTCATACACATGTCATTATTACTTTTTCCATCACAGAATTCTGCCTCTTTTTATTTTATAAGAAGAATATAGAAACTATGATTTTTCATTGCTTGGAAAAAAGTGGATCGCATTGGAGGAGGGGAAAGATCATATTGCATGCGTTATACCTTCAGAATAGCATACGATAGTGATAAGGAGAAATATTTTATCAAAACAGAGAAAGCTGAAAGGATTTAAAATCTCCCAATTTGAAACTCTATCCTAGTGTTATAGTAGAGATACAAGTTTTATTCACTAACATAAAATAATAAAAACTATAATTCTGTGGGGTTTTCTTATGTTTGGGGGATGAGGAGGTGACTATTTAAAACATCCCTCAAAACAAGTGCAGAATTACCAGTTTCATATGTTTTTAGCATCATGTTCTATTCTTGTAGAAAAGTAGTGACAAAAATAACACACAACCCAGCACTTTGGGAGGCCGAGGTGGGTGGATCACAAGGTCAGGAGATGCAGACCATCCTGGCTAACACGGTGAAACCCTGTCTCTACTAAAAATACAAAAAAAAAAAAAAAAAAAAAATTAGCCGGGCGTGGTGGCGGGCACCTGTAGTCCCAGCTACTCGGGAGGCTGAGGCAGGAGAATAGTGTGAACCCGGGAGGCGGAGCTTGTAGTGAGCCGAGATCCTGCCACTGCACTCCAGCCTGGGCAACAGAGCGAGGCTCCGTCTCAGAAACACACACGTACACATTTGTTCTGCACTCCTGTGTGCCACGCATAGTGGTAAGCGCTTTCTGTACATTGCCTCATTGATTCCTCATAACCACATTGTGCAGTCATTTCTTTTCTTATCTCCATTTTATCCATGGCTGAGCTGAGGCTTGAGAGTGAAGCAAACTGCCCAAGTTCATCCCCGTCAATAGCAGAATATGAAATTCAACCCCTAGTGTCGCTCATGCCCAAAGTCAGGCTTTTAAAAATCTCTTTGCGGCCAGGCGTGGTGGCTCATGCCTGTAATCCCAGCACTTTGGGGGGCCAAGGCAGGTGGATCACGAGGTCAAGAGATCGAGATCATCTTGGCCAACATGGTGAAACCCCATCTCTACTAAAAATACAAAAATCAGCTGGACTTGGTGGCAAGTGCCCATAGTCCCAGCTATTTGGGAGGCTGAAGCAGGAGAATCTCTTGAACCCAGGAGGCGGAGGTTGCAGTGAGTCGAGATTGCACCACTGCACTCCAGCCTGGTGACAGAGTGAGACTCTGTCTCAAAAAAAAAAAAAACAAACCAACAAACACAACAAAAAACCTCTTTGCTATCTTCATGAAAAAAGATTGACCTTTGATGGATCACACAAATGAGATATTTGCTTGTACTCTGCTTCAAACTCAATTATAAAAGACTTTGGAAAGAAGAGCTATGATGATTTACAGATTGAATCTTTCTACATCATGTGAGATTGATTTCTTGAAGTTTCTCCGAACTGGATTAACACCCTCTGAGTGTTAACTGGTTGGAATGAATCCAAATCCCTGCAGCACTTGTGGAAGCCTGGGCCACCTGTCTCAAAGATGTTTATCCCAGATTTGCAGACCAGGAAATCTTGTGAGGTGCTGCCCAGGAACCCACAGTGGTAACAGGCTCACCATAGGATTCTTGTGTGAACTGCAGTTTTAAAACCACTGTAATAAGGGTGATTTCTCTTTCTATAGGCGGAAAAAGATTCCATCCAAATGTTTAGTTTAAAGGAATATCACTGTAATTATGATAAACCAGGAGCTGCAAACTCGTGGACTGAAGACAGTAGTTTCTCCTTTGGCCAGCACAGTTTGTTACCGTGAGAGTTTGGATGTCTTTATGTAAGGCATATACCCTCTATTTCAATACACTGCCCATGATTTCCTAGCATCTTAGACTTTGAAGATACTGGCACGATCCCTCAAGAAAGCAGGAAGGAAGAACATTCTCATACATGAAATCCATGAGATCCTGGGGCCCCGTGTGCCTGACTCTCCTGCAGTGCTCCCGACCTGTCTATAGGGTAGTTTTTCTCTCTGTTCAGGGAGTTAGACAAAGAAGAAATAGTTTTTCCTTTTTTCTTTTTGAGACAGGGTCTCGCTCTGCCACTCAGGGTGGAGTGCAATGATAGGGTCATAGCTCACTGCAGCCTCAAACTCCCGGGCTCAAGTGATCCTCCCACCTCAGCCTCCCAGTGAGCTGGCACCAGAGGCACATACCACCACTCCCAACTCATTTTTATTTTTTATAGAGACAGGGTCTCTCTGTGTTGCCCAGGCTGGTATTGAACTCCTGGGCTCAAGGAATCCTCCTGCTTTGGTCTCCCAAATTGCTGAAATTACAGGTGTGAGCCACTGCCCCCAGCCATAAATATTTTTTTCTATGCTTCTTCTTGCCCTCTGTAAGTGACTCAGATATTCTCCCTGTCATCTGAGACCTCAGTCCTTTTTGATAAAGTAGAAGGGAAAAAATGGATAGGAGGCCCTCAGTGAAAACAAACCAGAAATATGAGTATTTTTCAGAAATTAAGAAAATAAAACAATTTATGTTAAATCAAGAAGGTGACATACCAAATAAAACAAATCAGACGTCGGTTTGGTGATAAAAAATGATAGGACTTGTGTATCTCTTGAGTGTTCACCATATAACAGCAGTACCTATAAGGGCTTTGAAAAGAAAAACTGTCAAAATAATCAAGACTCATTTTTGGGAAAAGATGACTTATTTGACAAATTAAACCACCAAAGGAAAGAATAGTATAAACGACATAAAAACTTTATTTCATCAATATAGGTAATTAGAAGCAATTGGGCTTTTATTTTGTAACTAAGTATATGTAGTTTTCAAATTAAGAGGTAATGGGATTTTGACTAATATTTCACATACTTAATTAGGAGCCTTTGGTTTAGAGCTGAATGCTCTCTCAGCAAACTAACACAGGAACAGAAAACCAAATACTGCATGTTCTCACTCATAAGTGGGAGTTGAGCAATGAGAACACATGGACACAGGGAGGGGAACATCACACACCAGGGCATGTCAGGGGGTGGGGGACAAGGGGAGGGAGAGCATTAGGGCAAATACCTAATGCAAGCGAGGCTTAAAACCTAAATGATGGGTTGATAGGTGCAGCAAACTGCCATGGCACCTGTATACCTATTAACAAACCTGCACGTTCTGCACACGTATCCCAGAACTTAAAGTAAAATAAAAAATAAAAAAAAAGGACTGAGTGCTCAAAATTTTTTTATAAGTTAAGAAAACCAAATAAAAATTATATATAAACATATATAATATTATATATAATATGTATATCTTATATATGTAAATGTTTTGTTATATATAAGAATATATTTTATATACATACAATATTCACATATATAGTATAGGCCAATGTATAATATATATTTTATATAATATGTGGTATCATATATAGTACATAAAATTGACTTGATTTTACAATAGCATGGCAGATTCAATAAGAAGGAGGAAAGTAAGGACCTGTAAAATCCTCTTCGTTTGACTTTTCCTTGGCTTGTGGCTTATACAGTGTTATCCTAGATTTCTTCTGCTGGTTAAGGATTCGTGATTAGGATTAATTGATATAATTAATGTCAGGGTCAGCAATGGATGAGTCTCTAAGGGGAGCCCACGTGCTCAAAAGTGGTGATGAAAGTCACTTCCTTAGAAATAAAGATCCTTGTGCCACATCAAAAAGCTTTTAAACGTGTCAGTTAACCTCCCACGTCTCCTAAGGAAACAGAGATATGGGCAAAGGTAAATCTATAAGGATGTTTATCAGAACAATATTTAAACTATACTAATATAAAATGTAAAGAAACTGTCTCCAGAAGTAGTATACTTGTGTTTTTAAAAATTGGCTTTTATAATAGAATTCTGCATTGCCATTAAAAAAAACACACACACAACTTGAACATTTCAAACTCAACATATTCAAAACTAAACTCTTTCCAACCCGATCTCCTCCCATCATTTATATGTGAGTGTTTCCATCACCCCTGAGATGATCATGCCAGATACCAAAAATTGTCTGATTCCCCTCTCTCCTTTTTTATCTCCCTAAATACAGCCGCATAGTCTGTAGGCAACAAGGCACCGCCTCCAGGACTCAGCCTAAACTCATCCACTTTTCTCTACCTGTGCTGCCACCACGCTCGTTCGACAGACCATGCCTTCTTGCCTGGAAACTATGCTGTGGCCTCTTACCACGACCCTCTTGGCATTGCAGCCACAGCAGTCGTTTTCAAAATGTAAATGAGACCACGCCCACTCCTGTGCTTAAAAGCCATCAGGCCCTCCATTTGCTTCACGGGAGATCCCAAGCCTGGCCCACAGCACTGTTATAGCACAGTCCTTGCCTTGATCTCCAGCTCCATTTCAGCTTACTCTCCATCTCGCTCTCTGCACTCCAGGAAGGGTGGTGCGGCTCCTCCGAGTCTGTGTGTGCTGTTGCCTGTGTCTGGAATCCTTCCCTCCCACACAGCACTCCTCTGTTCCATCGAAGAACTGCCTTCTTATCTTTGACCTCTCAGCTTAAGTCCGGTCTGTGATACGGATTGAGTCCCTAGTTAGTTCTTTCTTATAGTGTCCTGTCACCCTGCACCCGGACTCAATATTGCACATATAGTTTGTAAATAAAATTTCATTTGGGTCTAACATCTGCTTGACCCATTGGATCGTAACCCTGCAAGGAGGTAATCTTGTGTGCTTTCTTCTCCAGTCACCTCCCCCTTGCCTACAGATACATTGCAGGTGCTGACAGTTGTCACTCAGCGAAATGTGTAGAGTGAAATGTCTGACATTTAACAGTCATCATCACATATTTCCAAAATGTATCTTTTTAAGTAGGCATGAACAAATATACACGTCTCATACGTATTTTGAATATGTGACTATGATACTAAGAATGCAAGCAAAAATTACTATAATGGTTATCTCTGGGGGAGATACATTTTAAAAATATATTTCTGTGTTTTTCAGTTATCCATTGAGTACTTTCATCTTTAAAATTAGAAAGAAAAGTGCTATTTTGTAAAGTGTGTCCCTTTCTTTCACTAATTATAATTCTGACCACACCCCACGTCCTTTTCTGCCTCTGGGACTAGGACTCTTAAGACAATGCGTTTGTAATTTTAAACCCAGCTGTACAGGTCCATATTGAAGGACCAGTGGCATTAGAGGACATAGGAAAGGGGAAAAGTCCAAAGTGGCCTCACCAAATCACAGTTTATCAGAATACTAAATAATAATACAACAATGAGAATGTCATAGATGCAAACAAAACCATCGTCTTATATCATTGCAAGCTGTTTTTGTGTTTTTGGTCTCAACATTCATATCAACTCAATCAGTGGCATCTTTTTGGCTTGAATGTGACCATTGTTTTAATGCTGCGTGTATTCATTGAAAAGCCTTGTCAGAGTGGTTACTGGGGTGGGAACAAGTTGATACGGCTCCGATGACTGGAGAAACACCAGGGTTCTTGGTCTCACACTGAAAGGATTAATGACAGGGACACACATGGAGTGGTTTTATGGAGCGAAAAGTTTAATAGGGCAAGAAAGAAGGAAGGAAGAAGAAAACAGCTCCCCAGTATAGAGACAGAGGGAGTGGGGACTGGAACAAAGAGAAAACCCGCTGTGCGGCAGAAAAGTGGCTGCTTATAGGAGAAGGCGGTGTCTGATTTGCATAGGGCACAGGTGATTGGTTTGACCAGGCATGTCATTCACATAGCCCGTGAAATAACTGGCCCTCCCACCCTGGCTTTTAATATGCAAATTCCAGGCGCCATGATGTTCTACACACGTGGGGATATGTGGGAGCGGCCATGTTGCCAGGTACTTGTGGGGGCCCGGAAAAGACGGGGAATCGCCCTGTTTGGGTGGACCCAGTTTCTAATGGCGTGCATTTGCATGTCAAAGCTTGCCGGAGGGGGCTTTCCTGCTAGGCAAGAAATGTTTCTCGAGCTACTTTAAAAGAAACAAAAACTTGTCAAGGACCCGTTTTCCTCTCTATCTGCCTAAAATAATTTCTTAACAGCTCCTGTAACAAAGTGAGGTTTCTGTCCCCACAGTGCACTTTTGCTCCCCCAAACTTCTAAGGCATCCTCCCTCCCTTTGCACTAATGAACACCACACACTCACTCCCTGGCAGTGTGGAGTACTCCTCTTTTCTTGTAAATTGTACCTCTTGAGGCTGACTGCAAGCTCCCTGAAGGCAGGAGAGCATCTTCTGTATCTCTGTATATCTATCCTCGCACCCACAGAGCACTCAGCCAGTTCATGTACTCATTTCATTCATTCATTCATGTCACAAATATTTACTGTGACCTCCTGGGTTCATGGCTCTGCTGTACCACCTGGAGACAAAGAACAAAACAGATGAGACAGAGATCTGCTATTCATGCTGCTTCCATTCTAGTGGAGTAATACACTTCACAAAGGAATGGCCATTTATTGATTGAGCATCTCTTAACAATTCTTGTCTTGAAAATCAACTGATTTTAGTATTTAGGAAAGTATCCAAGGAAATAAGAGACATATTTTTCTTCTTTAGTTCTTTTAAATAGATTTCAGATTTTTTTTTTTAATGTAAGAAGTTCATGTTAGAACCCTGATAATGTATCTAAGGAATGACGTTGTGGAGAAGTGTTTCTCTCCTTTTGTGTCTTTATTTACAAATGTAGGGAGTTGTTGAGCCTACATTTCCAGAGTAATCATCACATGGAAAGGAGTGCTCATTGCCAATCAGATTGCAAGTAGAGTTGCACAAATTTAGTATACAAAGGTCTATAGAAAAAGTATTAGGCCAGGCACGGTGGTTCACAAATCCCAGAGCTTTGGGAGGCAGAGGCAGGAAGATTGCTTGAGGCCAGGAGCTCAAGACCAGCCTGGGCAACATACCAAAGCCCTGTCTCTACAAAAAAAAATAATAATAATAATAAAAAATAAAAATTAAAAAAAAAGAAGCTTAACCAAGCATGGTGGTGTGTCTGCAGTCCCAGCTGCTTAGGAGGCTGAGGCGGGAGGTCGCTTGAGCAGTGAGTAATAATGGCACCGCTGCACTCCAGCCTGGGTGACAAAGCAAGACCCTATCTCTAAAATAATTCTTTTTAAGTATTATATGACTGATCCAAAAGAATAAGTTACTCAGCAAAGGATGCAGGTGTACTTTTCCAGCATAAGCAGCGTAGATCCAAGGTTGACCACAACAGAGACAAGGAAGACTATAGAAGATGGGACCAGACACTCACCTTTGTGGAGTGTCTGCTCATTATCTGCTGGGCTCTGTGTGGAGCTCCCTCCATAAAGATTATCCCCTTTAATCCTCACAACCTCACTGACACTTAGCCAGTATTCTTCCCATTCTATAGAGGAGAAAACCGAAGCTCAGAGAGACTAAATAGTTTCCCAAAGGCCTCTTAGTTAGACAACTTCATTCAGAGTTTGCATCTAACTGCACAGTCCTACCTGCTTGAGTTAGGAGTCAAATGATAAGAATTTTAAGTTTCAGTTCCCTCAGTTTACTAGCATGGAAACTAAAGTGGGTTACTATATTTCCTAGATCTTCCTTTCCTCACCTAGAAATGAGAATAATATCTGCCATATGAGGATGTCAATTTTTAAAGGAAAAGCTAAATGAAATCATTTTGTAATCCATAAAGCACTCTGGGAACTATAACAATTGCTGAATGTTAAGAAATACAGAAAGTCTACAAAAGATTTTCTAAGAAAAAGGAAAGGAAATGATAATCACTATAATTTCATGAAGGAGAAAGTAGGCCAATTGTTGTCATTAATTACAAATGATAAAACAAGAAGGAAAGCAGAATGTCATATCACTCTCAATAAAAAAAACATAGGTTATGCAAATCTGATGTGTTCCGGAAGAAATGAGAAAAGTCCCTGAAACAGGATTCATTTCTGAGGCTCAATTCCGTGATTTGTGCCTATGAATTTGAGTTATAAGAGCTAGAAGGAACCTTCCATGAAGGATTGGGGATGGGGAGCCTTCAGAGACTTGCTCAGGGCCGGAGCCAGAGCCAAGACCCGGGGCTGCTCTGCCCAGTGTGTTCTTCCTTAGTTCACTAGAAATCATTTTGAGTGATGTACTCCAATGAGGGCTGGGACAGAGAGAGGAAGGGGAGAGGACCACTATTATCAACAACCGTCCAGAAGATAATCAAATTTATGTCCTAGAATTATTTTTTACAATAGAAGATAACCACATAGTTATGCTAGCCACAACTGTTAAAGCGAAATGAATTCTCCTGAAAGCCAGTGCTTCACCATACGTAGCTACCATGTACCTGATTAGAGCTGTGCCAATTGTAACTAAATCAGGGGCTCACCAATGAAAGGACTATGTTGATAACTAAATCCATTCATGAGATGAAGAATGCTTTCCATGAAATGAACAACTCCTGTTTTCCCAATGTGAGGCAGTGTTTTGAACAATTGTGTGGCTTACGTGATTGGCAGTGTTTCTGTAACAGGCAGCTCCAATAGCAGGGCAGTCTGAATAAAGGAATCTCTGGAGGTGAAGGTGCTGAAGAGTGTTGATACTTGAAATGTTGGGGAATGAAAGGCTGCTCTCTTTCAAGAAGACCGGAAGGATCACTTTGAAATCCCGGAAGGCTTGCAGACATCCTGCAGAAAAGAACTGGCTAAAAATAGCAACCAGTGTTGTGGTTGGCTGATAGGGTTGTAGAGTGGAAAAGTAAATATCCATTGCTTTGTGACCTGAGGATCTCTATAACCTGTATCTTCCCACAAATATACTCTCTACTTCGTCCTTCTTTATTTTTTTAGAGATAGGGTCTTGCTGTATCGCCCAGGCTAGTCTTGAACTCCTGATCAATTAAAATACATTCCATTTTTTTTCTCTTCCTCTCTCTCCATATTTTGTTGTGTGACATATTCCTCCAGGATAATAGGGAACAATTTAATAAAATATTTTTCTAAAGCCACCATTGCAAAGCATCTGGGTTGTTCGTCTTCACTTCCATAAACAACCCATTATCAGGAGATGGTTAACTTGAGCAATTTGATAACAGATTCAGTTTGAAGTCACATTATAAAAAACAGCCTAGAGTGATTGTCGCGTACTTACAGATACGCTTAGGTAATCCTCACGGTATTGATGTTATCCCCAATTTAGAAATGGCTGAGTGGAGAGAGATTAAAGCTGCCAAGGAAAAGATTAAAGGGTAGCTGTCTAACGTCTACCCTGGGACCTGGGACAATGGGAACCATGGAAAATTGAAACCTACACGTAATGCAAACGACTTAAGCCACGAGCTATCTGATTTGCCCCTTTCCGCTCCTTGCTCATGAAGGGGAAGCGGCCTGGTTAATTGACAAGGAAAGTATCAGCATTGCCCGCCCAGCCCTCTGCTTCTTATGTGCTGAGGGGCTCCCATCAAAGGAGGAAGTCCACAACTTTCTTTCCTATTCGCTTCTCAAACCTTCATGACGGGACGTCTTATTGAATGGATCACTGGAAAGCATTTGGATGACCCATCTTTATGACATCGCATTCTGTGACTTTGTACAGGTGACTTTTGTTACCATTTACTTATCACTGAGAGAGAGAATTGTAGTATTCTCTCTCACTTCTTTCACTTTTCCTTTGTATCAGCAAAATTAATTTTATTAAATCTCAATATTTAATGTATTCAGTCTTTGAAAATCCTAGCTTCTTGAAGGAAACGAGTGAAATTTCACAGATACACTATTTTCAGGTAAACTTTTTTAGAGTTGCCAAATTTTTTAAAAAGTAAAAACATGCAAGATTTAAATTACATCGAGTTAGGACTGTTGGATGGCTAGACTCTGAGGCATATACGCACTCTGTTATGCTCCACTTTTTCCACTTTCAGTCGCTGAAGCACTTTTAGGAAGGATGGAATGGAGGTGCTTTGTATGGCAATGCAAGATGAAGCAGGATCTGTTACAAGGTCCCTGGCTGGAAAAGTACACTTCTTTCAGCACTATTGTACCTTAACTGTCTCCAGTTACAGCCAGAGGAGATGTGTAATATAGGACTGGACTTGCCACAAATGCAAGTACACAAGCCTTGGGACAGAGACACCTTGTGCTACAGTAAATTGATCTGCCCCTCGTGTCCACTAAGTCATCCGGCACACAAAATAGGAGCTCACATCAGAGATGGTGGGAACTGCCTGGAGTTCTGATTTTTATCTGGCCATTCAAGATCTGGAGAAAGAGTGAATTTTAAAGTCCTCTCCTGTAGAAACCGTTTAAATATCTGAATATCCTCATTTAGATTTATGACCCTACGATTATGCTACTTTTATATTTAAAACCATTTGACGTAGAATCAAATTTGTGTACCGCTATTTTTAACCTCATTTCCTAATGTTTCCTCTTAGAATAATTTTTTGTCAAATGGGAATAACATATAGCTTGCATTTTTCTTAAATGGAAATATTAAGATTATTTGTATTATTGAGGAAGATTAAAAAGAAAGATGGCATACTGAAAACTAATTTTTTTGTATGATAGTTCAGAATAGCGGTAGATTTTGCAAAGCTGGTATCTTATGTCATCTGCCATATATTATTAAGCATCAAATATATTGCCACTTCAGGCTGGGTTTCCCAGAGATGTGTGGCATGAAAAGATGACAGCAGGGTAATAAGATACGAGCGAAGTAAAAAGGAGAAAGAAGATGAAGAGATTACTGATAAACAGTGAAGCAAGCCATTGTGTCAGCTATTTCTGGTGATGTCAATTTAGTGACATATCTTGGTGAAGTGAGTTAACTGCATGTGTGTGTGTCAAGTTGCTTCTTTTCTGATGCGGGTTTGACTTTTCTCATTTTGACTACTTTTCCAGAGGTGAAATTAGAGTAGATTAAAGAAAGTAAGAAAGAAAAACCTCAACGGACAAAAACTGGTCTAGGCAGTTTATATCATCTCATTTAATTATTATCAAATGCTTGGGAAGAGATAGTATTATTCTCATTACAGAGATCATGAAACTAAGGCTCAGAAAGGTTAAGGAGTTTATTCATAATCACAGATCTAGGAAGTGGCTAAGATGGAGACTTGAATCTACGTTCATCTTGATGAGGAACCTGGTGTCATCCCACAGCACGGAGACGCCCACAACTGCAAATGTCATGTGCTTTCAGCAGTGCCTCCCATGACAGCAGGAAGAGCAAGATTTTGGGGATTTCTAGGCAGAACACTTATGTAATCAAGTATCTTAGAGATATTTTTCAATCTCCAAGCAAGCTGGCAATTGAACTATGTAAGTGGTAATGAACGAATTCTTTAGAAGATGGGTTAACTATGCTGGCTCATAAAAGAGGGAACTTGACTGCACTAAAGAAATTCATGAAAAGAGTTCTGATTCTTCCTGAGTCCCCAGTGTCCCTTGTTCTAAGAGAGCTGTGCAAATGCTACACTGATGCCTGGAATCATCTATAATTTAAAGAGTTACAAAGCTGTTCTTCTGCCCTGTGCTTTGGTTTTGTGAAGATTTTTGTACATCAAGTGCTGCATCTGTGGATTCATTCCAATTACATGGATATATTATACAGATCATTTGTGTATCCACTGTAATGTGCTGTGTGATCATACATGGAAACTGTAAATCTTCATGAACATTTACATCATCATTAGATAAGTTCTACTCAGTAGACTCTCAGCACAAAATAGTCCAATTCAATTAGAACACTTCTTCAGTGAGAGTTTAATAATGAGACTATTTTCAGTGCTGTGACCATGGTATAAGGGAAATGCAAGAGCCATTGTAGGGGCTCTGTTCCCACCCTAGGCCGGAAGAGGTGAGTGGAAACAGAGAGCTACGCAAATGTCTCTCTAACATGAGCCACGGGGGCCACCATGAGGCCGTGGTGACCTCTTGGGAAAGGGTTGGGTGAATAAAGACCCCCTACTTCACTTTGCTCTCACCTCTCATTGGCCAACTCAACTTGAAGCCAGAGGGTAGATGCATCTGTTAACAGCATCTGTAAGGATCAATCAGTTGGGCGCTGGTGAGAAGATGGAGAGTGACCTGGAGGGACAAAGAGAAGCCACTTAGCACATCAGTATGAGAGAGATTACTCACAAACAATTTAAACCAAAGTTTTTTTTTATCATACATAGCGTTTCTTTCTCCAGCTCTGTAGCCACGAAAACATATGAACAACAACAACAAAAATTGGTTGTATTATCTGCTAACAGAATCAAACAGCATGTCAAATTTGGGAAATTACTAATTTAATTTCTGCAAAAAGTCTTTATAAGATGTTTTACATTCAAAGAAATGTTGGCGATTAGTGAATCTGTGAAAACACCTTAGGTATTGTCTTTTTTTCTAAAAAGTATTTTGAGTTTGATTGATGCCTAGTGAACACTGGTTGAGTAAATACCTAATGTATTGCAAACAAGCTATACTGTTAGAATGCATCTCAGCTGCTTTCACAGAAAAATCACATTTCTGCTGTATTTCCATTATGAAGCTAAGAATTTTCTTTTGTCTGCCATATTCATCCTACATGGAAGTCTTGATCAGTTCTGTCGTTGAAAGTCAGGGTTTCTTAATCTGAGTGGAAAAATCACAAACTGTTTTTCCTCTGCTCTCACACCATGACAATCAACATAGAAGACTTCAGTGACCAAATGTCAGGGGCGTTCTCCCCACTCATCAAGCAGCAGACACCAGTGGAGTGTCCCCCAGTTCAGTTCCATTCTGATGCTGTCCACCTGAAAATAGTGTCAGATGCAGCAGGTTGAAGGTTCAGTCCCAAGTCTGCCTCTCCCCAGTTTTTGATACCAGTCACAAACCCCAGGTTGAATAACCTGTCTTCGGACCGGCTGGCTATAGCTGGGGTTCCCATGACCCCCTTCTTGGGTTTGATTAATTTACTAGAGGGGCTCACATGACTCAGGGAAATATGTGCTGTTTTACTATAAAGGATATTATGGGCCAGCAGTGGTGGCTCATGCCTATAATCCCAGCGGTTTGGGAGGCCAAGGTGGGTGGATCCCTCAAGGCTGGGAGTTCAATACCAGCCTGGACAACATGGCAAAACCTTGTCTCTATAAAAAACACAAAAAATTAGCTAGGCATGGTGGCTTGCACCGATAGTCCCGGCTACTCAGGAGGCTGAGGAGACAGAATCCCTTGAGCCCGGGAAGCAGAGGTTGCAGTGAGCTGAGATCGTGCCACTGTGCTCCAGCCTGGGCAACAGAGTGAGACCCTGTTTCAAAAACATGAAAAGGATACAAAGGATACAGACGAAGAGATGCACAGGGCAGGGTATGAGGGAAGGGGTGCAGAGCTTCTGTGCCCTCCCTGGCACACCACTCTCCAGGAAACTCCATGTATTCAGCTCTCCAGAAGCTTCCCAAACCCTGTCCTCAGGGGTTTGACGAGTATTTGTTAGATAGGCATGATTAATTAAACCGCTAGCCATTGGTGATCCACCTAACCTTCAGCCCCGCTACCCTCCCATGAGGTTGGGGTGGGGCCGAAAGTCCCAACCCTCTAATCCTGGCTTGGTCTTTCTGGTACCCAGCCCCATCCCTGTGGCAACCGGGAGCTACCAGCCGTGAGTCAACTCATTAGCATACAAAAAACAGCCCTTTGCAGATGCTGAGGATTTGGCGAGTTGTACACTCAACCTGTGCACTGTTACTGTTTGGGGTCGGATAATTGTTGGGGGAGGCAGGAGCTGGCCGGTGCACTGTAGCATATTTAATAGCATCTCTCTCCTCTATAGACCAGGTGCCAGTTCTCACCTCCCTAGTTGTGGCAATCAGAAGTGTCTCCAGACACAGAAAATGTCCCCTGGGAAGCAAAATTGCCATCAGTGAGAACCACTCTTGAAAATGAATGTGCTGGGAGTGTCATATCTTGGGCATCAAATTGTCTATTCACAAACCAGTCCTCTTTTGATACCAGGCCACTTCAAGAATCCAGCTATTGAGTCAGTTGGCTAACGTGATCGATTCAGTGATAATCATTAGTAATGAATTGGCTCACTGTGCTTCACAGGCAGGTGACTGGGTGGTTGTCACTCAAAAGCGACCTTGGGTGTGACGGGCACTGAGACTGACGTGTCCGAATAACTCTGCAAGCCATGCTCCCAGCTCTAGCTTCTGGTTGCTGCCTGGTGGGACAACTGTATCCATACAAACAGTTTTTAGATGAAAACAGACCAAATAACATCGGAGGCCCCTGGTTTTCTGACTTAGTTTCAATGATTTTGGATCAAAGTCCGCCATCTTCTACCTGGACTCTGAAATTCCTCCTAATTCAGTCTTCTTGCACCCATTCTTGTTTCCCTCCAGTCCATGACTCATACTGCGCCCTGAGTGGCCCTCTAATTTCCCCTAGTTGGAAACCCTTCAGTATCTTCCCGACCCACTTGACCCTATTGTGGTCTCGCTCCTCCTTACTTATCCACCTGCCATTTCCCTCTCTGCTTTCTTCCTATACAAGTTCATATAGACCTTTGATGACCACGGGGCCTTTGCTTGTGCTGCTTCTTCCTCCGGCCTCCTTATATCTGGTTAATACCACAGTCTTCAGTTTCCAGCTCAAGCTCTATTTCACCTGCAAACCTTCTGATTGCAAGATTCCAAGTCTTCAAAAGTACCAGGGTTAGGTTTTTTTGTGTTGTTTAACCTTCTTATAGAGCTACGTTCTTTTAATCCAGAGCACTTATCTTGCTTTGCAATTAATTATATGTTCAGTAGAGTAATTATTAATGTCTCTCCTTCATTAGACTTAATGCTGGGGGTAGGGGTGGAAGGACCTGTTAATTTTCTTCTCACCAGTACAAATGTAGCACCTAGGAAATTCCCAATAAATATTTTTGGGAGAAAGGAAGAAAGGACAAAAGAGAAGGAAAGAGGGAAGGAAATGAGAGAAATGTAGAAAGGAAAAGCAGAAAAATAGATGTCAAATGTCCGGGTGTGACTGCAGCAAAACTTGTTTGTATGTACTCTCCTGGTCCTCCCCAGGCTACCCTCATAGTTAGCTTTTTCCTCGAGGGCACAATGCTTTTTCCATGCCATCAGCATGATCTTCTGAGCTGATTACTATTTAGGCTTCTGGCCAACAGGTAAAATGTCCCCAAGACCTTCATTTTAGGAAAATGCTTTTCAAGGCATTAGAGGAAACATGTGAATCTATGGTCGTGCCCTTGGAGGGAGGCTTCTATGAGATGAAACTGAGGACCGTAAAAGTTGCTTCAAAAACAAATGCTCCATTCAGTTCCATTCGGATCTCTTTATTCAAGTCATTGTCCACTTCTTATGTACAAATGCTGCTGAAAGCAGTATAAAGGCCGAAAAAAGCTTTAAAATAACATGAGAAAATGAGCAGTGAGTGGTATGAGTGACCTTGGTCCACAGATCATCCTTTCAGATGAAAGCCTTTTGTTTTCCCTAAAGTCCTTCACATTAGTCTTTAGTGCCGCCATTCATTACACAGTCTGTCTTCATTTACAATCCATTTGCCACATGTCGCCACTGAAGGAGATGGAAAAAATCCATTAGACATAACCCAGGCTTTCTCCCACCAGCAGGGATCAAACGACCCCATAAAGTCATTTCCTATTAATTACAAATTGATTGTGTATAAACGTTTCAGCACTAGTTTTCAGATGATAATAAATGAATTGTGACTGGTTACAGAGGTTAGATAAAGATGCCGACACAGGAAGAGGGCAAGGGCGGTGCAGGGAGTGAGAACAAAGCTGCCTGATGGTCGAGCCTCCTGGTGTTTGTAAACGTCAATTGGTCAGGAATGATGGATGCATTTCAGAAACCTCAAAACCCAAAAAATGCATAACGTTAACTTCATAGATTGTTTCAGGCCTGGGTGACCACAGTATTTACAATGAACGTGCGTTCACGGTAATAACATAACAGTGCCTTTCAGCCCCAACTCCCAGATATTTGCACCTTTATCAACTGTTAAATTCTAAGCCAGCTGGTGAATAACACTGCAGTATGTACCTATTTCACTTGTTATGAAACATGATAATTGAGTGACGTCTCTAAAGTAACAGAGTAGAGTAGCAACTCTGTAGACTAGGTTATGAAAATATATTTTTATGAGGGTGAAATAATGAAAACAGTCTGCACATAAAAATTATACCGGAATGAGGAAATGGTACTGTAGCAAATCATTTAACTGAGATTTAGTGAAGCAACAATCAGTGCAATTATACACGATTAGTGGGGTTTTTGTTTCAGAACTTGAAAGGAGAGAAAATATACTTATTTCTAACTTTCCTAGAGAAAAAATGAGAAACTTAGTATTGTTTTCTATTTTTCAGTTTTTGTGTTTGTTTATAGATGGTTGTGGCAACTTTGGCAAAGCTAGAGCAAGCTAGTTATTGTCCACTGTGAAAATAACCCAGGTATAGAACGATGGAATTTCAGACTGAAGAGTGAGCGCTTTAAAACCTACTTGTTTTGGTACTCAAAATTTCTCATTTTTAACCTTTGTATGTCAATAGTTGAACGCATTTGAAGGTTTGTGCTCTGAAACCCTTAAAAAAGGTGTATGGTCTTATGAAGCACTATTGGATTAAAATTCAGTGTGATTTAGAGCTAACCATGTCCCACATGAGGATGTTATAAAGACTAAGTTATGTTTTCTACATGAACATTTTAGATATTTGATCTTCAGAGCTCAAAAACAAATTTATTTTCCTGGGATTACATTCAAACTAAACCATTGCAATGAATGAGTCTTTGAAGAGTCATTCATACATCCTAAAATCCAGAATAATGAGCATCTCTTCTAGTTTTAAAATCTTAAAGAGAGACATTCCTGGGGTTATGATGTCATTTGCTTTAACTCCTGTCTTGCTAACAATGACCAACTAGTCACCATCCTCTTCAGAATCAGGGGTAATTAAATCCCCAAGAAGAAATGAAATGAGAAAATGTTTAATAGGAAGTGACTTCTTCAGGCTTACCTTTTAACATGATCATTGCAATCAGAGAAAAGCTTCTAACACAATCATTATGATCAAAGAAAACAATAAGTTTAAACTGAATTCTGTTTGGTTGTATTGGTTTAGACTCGTCTTGAAAGAATCACTCAGTGACTCCTTTGCTAAAACCTTTTTGAAAAGTCCAGATGTTGGTCTGTTAGGTCAACCTCGATCAAGGTATAGCAACATTTTTTAAAGTTTTGGACAGAATGAGCCTCAATCATAATATTTTATTGGATGCCATCTTGTAACACTGGTTTTATTTGGTTAATGTTTATTTGTTCCATAAAAAGATAGGCTAATCATGACTCTGTTTTATGTAATGCTTGTTTATGTAACAGGACATAACTGTGCAATGGGTCCCAGGAACATTATTATATTTGGTTGCTTCTGTTTTCCCAAATAGATGAAAGAAGCAAAGCATCCTTATGCATTTGTAAAGTTTCTGGTAGCTTTTGAATTGCCATTCAAATGGAATCAATTTCAGCACAGCAAGACATTTCTTAATGCAACCCTGCAGCACTTTAGCAAATGAAAACTATATTTTCCATGAGTCATTCTTTGAATTACAAAATGTTCATCATCCAGGAGTGTTTATTGTAGCCATAAAACTAATGCAGCACAATAATAGGTGTTAATGTCAGCAGTATCCGGCTGTTTCTTATGTAACATTCACAATGGGAAGGTTTATGTTTAGTGCTATTATTTGTTGTCTAACAGTTCCAATTGTTCATACTGTCAAGTGCTTAGACAGTGGATCAAATATTTTGCTTGATATTCTCCAGAGCAAAAAATGTAAGTTTACTTTTCTTTATAATTAGCATGGTGAAATGGACGGCTAAAAAAGAAGCTGCCAGGATCTCAAGGTAACTATGATTTTTTGTCTAGTGACAGCTTCTTGTTTTGGATACCCTTTCCCTTTTCTCCTTCTATGACAAAATAGAAACTCTTTTTTTTTTTTTGAGACAGAGTTTCGTTTTTGTTGCCCAGGCTGGAGTACAGTGGTACTATCTCTGCTCACTGCAACTTCCGCCTCCTGGGTTCAAGCAATTCTCCTGCCTCAGCCTCCTGAGTATCTGGGATTACAGGCATGCACCACCATGCCTGGCTAATTTTTGTATTTTTAATAGAGACAGGATTTCACCTTGTTGTTCAGGCTGGTCTCGAACTCCTAACCTATATCAACTAAGCTGCATTGCAGAACACTTATGTTCTATAACAGTACGCACTGTTCTTCCTATTAAGATGTATGGACAAACTGCATTTTAACATTTGATTTTAGCATAACCTAGAGGTTTTCTCCCACTTAAATCAATTTCTTCTTTACCCTCCGTGAAAAAGGAGAAAGTATACAATTTTTTTTATTTTTTATTTTTGAGACAGAGTCTCACTCTGTTGCCCAGGCTGGAGTGCAGGGGTGCGATCTTGGTTCAGTGCAACCTCCAGCTGCTGAGTTCAAGCAATTCTTCTGCCTCAGCCTCCCCAAGTAGTTGGGATTACAGGCATGTGCCACCACGCCCCAGCTAATTTTTGTATTTTTAGTAGAGACGGGGTTTCTCCATGTTGGCCAGGCTGGTCTTGAACTCCTGACCTTAAGTGATCTAGCAGCCTCGGCCTCCCAAAGTGCTGGGATTAGAGGTGTGAGCCACTGTGCCTAGCCCAAAATATTTTTATATCTACATTACTGAGTACTAATTCTCCTAAAGAGATACACTTAATTCTGAGTAAAACAAAACCAGTTCTTCATAAAAACAACAAAGATATTTTTCAAGAATTAAGAATATAACTATATATCATAAATGATATCAGATTTTACTTCCTTATTAATCTGTTCTGTCTCACAAAGAAATTAAATGAATATAACTATGAATCAAGACAAAAGCTGCAGTACCCACTTTCATTATAATTTTGTTGTCAGATCAAAACCCATGCACTTAATTGTCCTCACTTGTTTATTCAGGATAAAATGCCTGCCAAGTAGGCACGCTGTGAGAATGAAACATGAATTTAGGTGGAAGGCCTTTAAGAATAACATTGTTATACTATATTAGCTTTATCTTAAAGTATGTAAGAGGCACACCAACTATTTGCCACAGTGTGTACTTAATGTAGCTATACAATGTGGTTCACAAAACTTCATAGTTCACTGTAGACTTTGCGGTGTGGAGGCCTCGGAGTTCTGATAAAATTTGAAAGGTCACGTTTTGGGAAAACAGGTTGGAAACAATCCCTCAATAAATAAAATAAGAATCATAAAATAACAGAGAACAATGCATCAAGTATGCTAATATTCCTACAAATTAAGCACAAAATCTCAAGAGAGATTTTTCTTGGAGGATGACATACTTTTGGGAAAAACGGGTTACAGTTTGAGTCAACTTCTTCAGTACACGTGTTTTAAAGCATTCAAAGCAGGAAAGGACCACTGATGTGGGCTGTAAGCTGGGAAGAATGGGTTGGCGCCAAGCAACGGTGGAAGCAGGAGGAGAGTGAAGGGTCTGGGGTGTGGGGTGTGGGCTGGGGCTGGGAGGGAGGTGAGTTGAGACTATGATGGTGGCTGTGGGAATGAATAAGATGGACAGAAGATGCAAGCAGGGTGACCACATGACTTACCATCCAAGTCTGGACACTATGAGAAGGATCCAAGATGCTGGGACCTCAGGCATAACGCAGGCTGCCCCGAGGACAGCAGGACTTAAGGGTACCCCTACCTAGAGAAAATAGAATAGACCGTTTCAGTGATGAATTGAACTTCGAAAGGTGAGATTAAATAATAGGAAAAAATATGTTGGGGATTATATGAAAAATATGGAAGAGGATTAGCCAATCAGATGAGGAAACATGTAGAGTCACAATAAATTAAGCGATGTGGTATTACGGCATGTTGGCCACCTCAACTTCCACTAAGGGCTCCTACACCTACCCCAGATCAAATAAGTGCTGAAACATATGGGCTGATACCGAACCTGCTGTACAGCCATGTTATAAGCATTTCATAGGAAGTAAAATCTTATGGGTGGTGCCACTAAGTACTTTACTTTTTCATTCATTCACTGAATACTTATTCAGCATCTACAACGTGCCTTTATTTACTATGTGCCAACACTGTGCCAGGTGATGAGGATGCAACAGAGAACAAGATAGTAAGATTGCCTGAAAGCAGCGCTCTGAATTTACTCTTTATTTTGTTGGGGAGCCACTAACTTATATTGATCCTCATGGAATTATTACATCAACTGTAAGGATATTGTCTAGTCATTGATCCATCATATCCCAGAATAACTCTATGGTGGCAAGCCTAGTGAGAAATGCTCCAAATTCAGCACACAGTCTATCTCCATGCATTATGAACAGTTGTTCTGTTCTCACCCCAAGGACACTAGGCCTTGTTGAAAGGGATCCCTTTTCTGCATGGCCGACTAGAAAACGGAGCTGATTCTGTGGGCTGCCCTCAGCACCTGTGAGGACGTTGTGATATGCGTGGCTAGCTTCATTCTTGGCTCCATTTAATCCTTGCCTCTGGTTTATTTTCTTGTTTGCTTGTTATATTTTTCCTTTCCTTAAACTCATTTCAATTTCATGCCATTGTGTCATGTTTTTAATATGTGAAATCTTTCATCAAAAAATCAGGACCTGTTTGGTAACAAACAAAAAAAATCAACAAAACAGAAAATTCAAGAAGAAGTAATTTATGTTGCATGTAAGAAAAAGACATTGTCATGATAGTATCTCAAAACAATTAGAGAGAGAAAAACTACTTAACAAAATGAATAATAAATAGGGCAACAAATTAGCTATGTAAAAACCAAATAATTTAGATTCGGATTTCATATCATATACCAATATGTTTCAAATGAATGAGTTAAAAACAAAAATTACAAAACAAAACAACAAAACAAAACTCAATTTTTGTAAAGTAGTAGAAATCACAAAATATTTAACTATCTAAAATTTTATAACATCTATGCCATGGGAGTTTAAACAGAATAGAAATAAAATAGACTGGAAATATTTATAGAAATATAATGGACAAAATGTTTCCATCAATTACATGTAAAGAAACATACAAATTGCCAATATAATTCTTCATATGCTATAGATAAATAAGAGAAAGAAAAAAGACAAATTTAACAGAAGAAAATATGGTTGGTAAATAGGCCTGTGGGGAAATAGAAAACTTTACCTACCGTCCAAGTCAGCTCAGGCTCCTACAACAAATGATCACAGACTGGGTGGCTTAGACAACAAACATCATCCATTTCTCAGTTCTGGAAGCTGGGAGGTATAAGATTAAGGGGCTGCCCCAGTACGTTCCTGGTGAGGGTCCTCTCCCCGGTTTGCGGGTGACCTTCTTCCCCTTGTATCCTCATAGGGCAGAGAGAGAGAAAAGAAGCAAGCTCTCAGCTGGGTGCGGTGGTTCACACCTGTAATCCTAACACTTTGGGAGGCCAAGGTGGGAGGACTGCCTGAGCTGAGGACTTCGAGACCAGCCTGGGCGACACGGTGAAACCCCGTATCTACTAAAATACAAAAAAAAAAAAAATTAGCTGGGCGTGTCAGTGTGCACCTGTAAACCCAGCTACTCAGGAGGCCGAGACAGGAGAACCCGGGAGGCGGAGCTTGCAGTGAGCCAAGATCATACCACTGCACTCCAGCCTGGGTGACAGAGCAAGACTCCGTCTCAGAAAAGGCATTAATGCCATCACAGGGATCATTCTCATGACCTAATGACCTCCCAAAGGCCCTATCTCCAAACGCCATCATATTGGGGATTAGAGTTTCAACATATGAGTCTTGGTGGAACACAAATTTTCAGTCAATAGCACTTACCATCAGGATGATGCTAATTTAAGTAATAATATATTCTCATATTTTAAATTAAAAAATATTTTAAAATGTTGATATTTTAATTCAGTTGCAAAACTAGAATGCTGTGCTAATAGCAGTGCAAATTTGGTTTTCTTCACAAAAAACATAAAAATATTCATTTCTCCTGACCCTTTAATTTCTTATGTATTTTTTTCCATTATAGTAAAACAAAGAAGTAAGTTGCAAATATAGGAGGCTTATTAAAGCATTATCTGTCTTTTTTTTTTTTTTTTTGAGACAGAGTCTCACTTTGTCACCCAGGCTGGAGTGCAGTGGTGTAATCTCGGCTCACTGCAACCTCCACCTCCTGGGTTCAAGCGATTCTCCTACCTCAGCCACCCGAGTAGCTGGGATTACAGGCGCCCGCCACCACACCCAGCTAATTTTTGTATTTTTAGTAGAGATGGGGTTTCACCGTGTTGGCCAGGATGGTCTCGATCTCCTGACCTTAGGTGATCCACCCGCCTCGGCCTTCCAAAGTGCTGGGATTACAGGCGTGAGCCTCCGCACCTAGCCTAGCATTATCTATCTTTAATAGCAAACATTTGAAAATAATGAGTGCCAAACAAAAGAGACGCTTCAAATAAATTACCAGTGTTTTATCACCTGTAGGAGGCTAGCTACACACCATGAGAAAAGACAGAAGCACTACTAATTAAAAATAACACTGACTTGCCAGGGGCGGTGGCTCACGCCTGTAATCCCAGCACTTTGGGAGGCCGAGACAGGTGGATCACGAGGTCAGGAGATCGAGACCATCCTGGCTAACACGGTGAAACCCCGTCTCTACTAAAAAATACAAAAAACTAGCCGGGCGAGGTGGCGGCGCCTGTAGTCCCAGCTACTCGGGAGGCTGAGGCAGGAGAATGGCGTGAACCCGGGAGGCGGAGCTTGCAGTGAGCTGAGATCCGGCCACTGCACTCCAGCCTGGGCAACAGAGCGAGACTCCGTCTAAAAAAAAAACAAAAAAAAAAAACAAAAAAAAAACACTGACTCAAAGAGCTTTTTAGGGTTATTTAAACATGCATTTTGTGCATACATGAAAACAAAGAATAAGTGAAATAATTGGTTAGGTTATTTTCAATGTTTTTCTCATACAAAGTCCAACTCTTCTGAGTCACTTTTCAACTGTGAGTCATCAAAGTCCATGTTTTTCCATTAGTATTTCTCTGTGCCATGGAGAGCACTGGTGATGTGGCATTTCTTGTTTGTGCTCTGCAGCCATCTCTGGGATCTTCCTGCAAGTTGCTCACAAACTGTTCCATAAATTTTGATGCTAATTGTTTCTTGATCTAATGATGTGTTAATAAGAGGTTTTCAGAACCCAGCCAGGTCTTCTGTTTTCTCTGCAAGAGGTCCTCGTCATCTGTGGACCTGACATAAATGGGTTACAGTTGCCTAGTTGTGCCACTGGAACTATCACCATATTAAGCCCCTGTAGGCAGTGACCAGTCTGTCACGGCTGCCACCTGGTCAATGTGACAGCAAATGTCAGTTGTCCTTGATTGTGAGATATATCCCAACTTAGATGTTAAAATGTGTATCTTAGAACCATTAAAGTGCAGTTAAGTGTATCCACCAAGAGGGAAACTTGTGCACTTAAGAAGAAAATCAGGCTGGGCGTGGTGGCTCATGCTTATAATCTGAGGACTTTGGGAGCCTGAAGTGGGAGGATTGAGCCCAGGAGTTCAAGACCAACCTGGGGAATATAGTGAGACTCCACCTATACAAAAAATTAAAAAGTTAGCCTGGCATGGTGGTGCACACCTGTAGCTCCAGCTGCTCAGGAGGCTGAGGCAAGAAGATCACTTGAACCCAGGAGGTCAAGGCTGCAGTGAGCCGTGATCTTGCCACTGCACTCCAGCCTGGGTGACAGAGTGAGACTCCTTCTCAAAAAGAAAAGAAAATCATCATAATTTTTAAGCCTTTTGGGCAGTTTTTATCAGACATATGAGATAAGTTTATAAGACAAAAAAGAAACTGTAGCTCAGTAGAAAGGGCATAAACTTGGACTTGAATTCACTCTGCTACGTAGTGCTTGTAAACTCGGACAAGCTATTTATCTAATCTCTCTAGAGTCTTTGTTTTGTATTGGGTAAAATGGAAGGCATTAACACCTGCTTTGTGAGATTATTCTGAATATTAAATAATTTGATGCATAAAAGTTTTAGTATTTTCCAAGGGAAGTTTAAAAAAAAAAAACCCAACAATGCATTGTGTATGAGAAACGAGTCCTACTCTGTGAAACCACACACTGAGAAAAGACTGGAAGGGAATTTGGATCATGTTAATTCTGATTTACTGATGTAGAGAAATTATACATATTTTATTTCTCACATATGATATAATACAGTCTGTAATACCTGTTTATATCCGTATCTTTGTATACCCACAGGATTTAGGTTATAGAATAAAAGTTTCAGTCAGATGTGCTGGCTCATGCCTGTCATCTCAGCGACTCAGGAGGCTGAGCCTGCAATGAGCCATGACTGAGCCACTGAACTCCAGCCTGGGAGACAGAGTGAGACCCAGACTCCACAAACAAACAAACACATAAATGAATGATAAAAGTTTCCTACCAGCGGCCATGATCTTCAAGCTCTACCTGTGCTCTGAATATGAGGCAAGAGAGAAGGGAGGACAGGAGAGGAATGGGGAGAAAGGCTTCAGAGTTGGGAGTGATAATGGAAATGGAGAGGATGAAATGAACTCAACTTTGTTAAGGAGTTTTGAAGGATTGGCAAGGCTTCTTTGTTACATAATCAGCATTTCTTTTCAGTAAGAGATAGAAACACAGGAAACGCATTGAAAATGGGGTAGGGTGTGGCCAGGCCCTTCTCGTCAGTGGGAACCATAGCATTTTATACATATATATAACTGGGGCACACATTGTACTCCAGTGCTATTGCTTGTAGTGTCCTTCATTCTGCAGGACACAGGGTCATTCGTGGCAAAGAGCACAGTTGCAGAGCCGCCTTGGCCTGGCTGGAATTTGGGCTGCATCTTATACTAGGTGTGTCTTAAAATTTCCTTTCATTAGATCTTGAACAGTGTCAAACAAACAGCCAGGCATGACAGTGAAGCGATTCTTTCTTTCTTTCTTTCTTTCTTTCTTTCTTTCTTTCTTTCTTTCTTTCTTTCTTTCTTTCTTTTCTTTCTTTCTTTCTTTCTTTCTTTCTTTCTTTCTTTCTTTCTTTCTTTCTCTCTTTCTTTCTCTCTTTCTCTCTCTCTCTCTTTCTTTCTTTCTTTCTTTCTCTTTCTTTCTTTCTTTCTTTCTTTCTTTCTTTCTTTCTTTCTTTCTTTCTTTCTTTCTTTCTTTCTTTTTCTCTCTCTCTCTCTTTCTCTTTCTTCCTCTCCTTCCTCTCCTTTCTCTCCTTTCTCTCCTTTCTCTCCTTCCTTCCTTCCTTCCTTCCCTCCTTTTCTTCCTTTCTTTCTTCTCCCCTCCCCTCCCCTCCCTTTCCCTCCTCTCCCCTCTCCTCTCCCCTCTCCTCTCCTCTCCTTTCCTTTCCTTTCTTTTTTCATGGAATCTTGCTCTCTCACCCAGGCTGAAGTGCAGTGGCACGATCTCGGCTCACTACAACCTCCACCTCCCGGGTTCAAGCGATTCTCCTGCCTCATCCTCCTGAGTAGCTGGGATTACAGGCGCCCGCCACCACGCCTGGCTAATTTTTTCTCTTTGAATAATATTCCTCTTTGTAGAAAGAGAAATGCAACAGAAAAATCACCTGTGTCAGATATTGCTAGGAGTGAGCATTTCTTTGCATGTTTCCCTAGTTTAGAGTTCTTGACCAAAGTTTTCACAAGTTATATTGAACCAAGTGGCAGTGAAATAATGTTTTAACGGAAGCCTTCATCATTCTTCAGAATCTTTGGCTATATTTATGAGATGATAAAGCAATGCTTGAAAGATTTTTAATGCAATGACTTTATTTTTTCTTTTTGTTTACTTTACCCTTTTATTTATGTATCTTAATTTATATAAATATAAGAAGTAGAAGTGTAATTTTGTCATGTGGGCATATTGCATAGGGTGAAGTCTGGGCTTTTAGTAGATCCATCACCCAGATAATGTACATTGTCCACACTGAGTAACCTTTCATCATCCACCCCTCCACATACCCCTAGCCCTTCCGAGTCTCCAATGCCTGTCATTCTACCCACTATGTCCCTGCGTACACATTATTTAACTCCCACTTACAAGTGAGAACATGAAGTATTTGACTTTCTGAATTGTTTCACTTAAGATAATGACCTCCAGTTCCATCCATTATGCTGCAAAAAACATAATTTCATTTTTTATGGCTGAATAGGATTCCATTGTATATATACCATATTTTCTTTATTCAGTCATCTGTTGATGGACACTTAGGTTGATTCCATATCTTTGCTGTTGTGAGTACTGCTACAGTAAACACATGAGTGCAGATGTCTTTTTGATATAATGGCTTCTTTTCCTTTGGGTAGAAACCCAGTAGTGGGATTGTTGGATTTATATAAATATACCAAATTTATTTTTTCTTTTCCTTTGGGTAGAAACCCAGTAGTGGGATTGCTGGATTTATATAAATATACAAAATTTATTTTTATATATGTATTATATAAAAATACATGTATATAAAGTACATGTATAATGCATATATTCATATATCATATATTTTTATATGTTATGTAAGGGTTATATTTTAGAGCCTTATGGTTTCATGTTTTATGGCTCAACCTATCTATTTTGTGTCTTGATAGAACAGAGGCTCCATCATTGTGGTTCTCCTCTATCTTACTCTCCTAAGATGAACTCCTTTGCTCTAAAAGTTTTTACTAGTTTATAGAAATATATACAAAAATTCATTTGGTTAAGGACTCATTCATTTCAGAGGTCTAGAAGATTGTCGCCTGAGGAAACACAGTACAGTTTGAGAATCATTACCCTGCAATCCCTTTGAGCGCTTCTCTGGATTTCCTCGACAGACAGACTCATTTTCCAACAAATCCTTTCTAAGGGTTTTGATTTAGCAACCGAAAGTCAGAGGGAACGTGGCACTTTTTCTTCTTTTCATTGAGCATAGGCCTGTTTCAATTATATTTCAAATATTTAAATAGTTTGTGATGTCTTCGGGTGACTTTCTATATCTCGAGTGGCCATTTACTAGCATATATATATATATAGCCTTTGCATGGGTTCACTTGTAGTTCATTTCGAACCATAATTTATCTATAGATGAAATAAAAAACAGGTTTTCTTTTTATTAAGTTAGATGGGAACCAGGTCAGGTAGGAAGTTGGTTCTTGAGAACAGAATGTGTGTGAAGCAGCTCATCAAGAAGAAAAAAGCAAAAGCAATATCCTGAGAATGTGCTTGTTTCGGGAGAATGCACATGGTAGTGGTGAGGAGCGCAGCTCTGTTCTGCCGGATGACCTCTCCAGGTCGATTTTCTACAGTTGCCTCTCAAATGTCCTTAAATCTTTAATTATACCTTATACTAAGCTATGTTGAGAACACAATTCTGGGATTGTTTCAATTCCCTTAAAGGCAGACAATTGTGTATATGGTTATGTTTACCAAGACAAAGGATAGGTCTAATGAGTCTTTAAAAACCAAGGGCACATTTGTACAAGAAGATTGGAAATGACTTAAACCGAATTGTGCAATTTAAATACACGCACAGGAAGAAGAGAAGGAAGGAGGGAGAGAGTGCATGTGCTTAGCTCAGAGTTCTGTATCTATATCTATAATGGCATCTATATCCTTGCATTTTCCACTAAAGAACTGAGGTAGCTTAATTTACCAATAAACCCCGGAAACTAAAATCACATTATACATAAGGACAATATGTGATTTTAAAGAAAACATCCATCATCAAGAAACAAAATAAAAAGAGGCAAGAAGCAAAGCTCTCCAGAAAAACAGGTAAACATAAACATGCAGGTGAAAAAATATGTTTCTTCATGGCCAAAGTTAAAATGAAAGCATGACAATTATGTTATAAAGACTATAAATAACACCTCCTCAGGAGAACCAAACTTTTTCTACCTCATAGCTCTAAAATAAATTTATTATATGGAATTTTATGTTAAAGTGCTCTAAATCAGTTTCTTACTATAAAAGATAACATTATAATGCCAAAAGGCAACCCAGCAAAAACATTTAAGGTGGACAGACAGACTAGCAAGGTAGCAAGGAAATTTGGCCGAACATCCTTTATCCCATGGTTCGACTTCAACCAACAAGACAAGTGAGCATATGATGGAACAGATGGACAAGTCTTCCCAATCATTCATTTTTTTTTTTTTTTTATGATGGAGTTTTGCTCTGTCACCCAGGCTGGAGTGCAGCAGCATCATCTCGGCTCACTGCAACCCCTGGTTCCCAGGTTCAAGCTGGTCTCCTGCCTCAGCCTCCCAAGTAGCTGGGATTACAGGCTTGCACTACCATGCCCTGCTAATTTTTTTTTTTTTTAAATTTTTAGTAGACATGGGGTTTCACCATGTTGGCCAAGCTGGTCTCGAACTCCTGACCTCAAGTGATCCACCCGCCTCGGCCTCCCAAAGTGCTGGGATTACAGGCGTGAGCCACTGCACCCAGCCTCTTCCCAGTATTTCCCCCCTAAATATCACTTCTCCCAAATGGGGACTTGGGGTATAATGAGCAAAAGATTCATTTATTAGAAGAAAGCTCTTTGCGTTTTCGTGTAGGTAGAATACCATATTCACATGTATTGGAGTCATGCACATAGTCCGAGATACATATGGAATCATATCAACAGTGGGCAGATGCCATTCGTTTATTCATTCCTGGTCACTGCGTTGTAGAGTGCTGCGGTAGGTATTGTCTTAAGCTACGTTTATGAATAATAAATTTATATGATTTCAATATGTGTTTATTTCATACCAAAGATTAGTCTTACTAAAAATGATTTTAAATGTTTTGGTTTTGACCCAAATATCTTAAATTTCTCTAATTAACTTCCTAATGTCTATAGAGAGAGTTTCTTAAAAACACTTTGAGAAATAAAATTTTCCCAGTTTTGGATAGAGTGGCATATTAAATCTGGAGATGTATAAAGCAAATCATTACTTATAAAAATAAATATGCCAGGCGTGGTGGCTCACGCCTATAATCCCAGCACTTTGGGAGGCTGAGGCAGGCAGATCACCTGAGGTCAGGAGTTCGAGATCAGCCTGACCAACATGGAGAAACCCCATCTCTACTAAAAATACGAAATTAGCTGGTCATGGTGGCGGGTGCCTGTAGTCCCAGCTACTCAGTAGGTTGAGGCAGGAGAATCGCTTGAACCTGGGAGGCAGAGGTTGCAGTGAGCTGAGATCGGGCCATTGCACTCCAGCCTGGGCAACAAGAGCAAAACTCTGTCTCAAAACAAAACAAAACAAAACGAAAAACAGAACGAAAACCAGGAACGGTTTCCAGCATCTATGTAGCTGATATCGATGATACACTCTGCATGGGAACTCAACATAAACCAAGCTGAACTTGTCCTATTCACCATGTCACGTCCACTTCCTCCATGTCATTTGCTTCAAGACCCTGCCCTGAGTCCACAACATCTATCACCAGTGCCAAGAGCAAGGCTTTGCTCCCTTTTCTACCCACCTTACTGACCTTGAGATGTGTGAGCGCTTTTCATCGTTTCTGCCAGTTTTCTTCTGGATTGCCTTTGATATTACTTTGCTCTGTTTTCATCTGAATAAAAGTAGGAGTGGATCACACAGTGTGACTTGCCCCGGATGAGCACTGCCCTACAATAGTCCGGACGGTCACTTGGACTCACACAGAATGTGAGAAAGAGGCAGAGGGCCCTCTTCGCTGGGACCACAGGAGATTGTGTTGGTTCTCATGACGGCAGGGCACTTATTTTTGTCCGAAGGGCCCTGACTACCTTATTTCTCTTTGACTTGAAAATTCATGTAGGGTCACTACTTAGTTCATATATACACCTACAAAAAGACAGAGCCCAGGCGTAGTAGCTCGTGTGTGTAATCCCAATGCTTTGGGAGGCTGAGATGGGAGGATTGCCTGAGACCAAGAGACTGAGACAAGCCTGGGCAACAGCAAGACCTTGCTTCTAGAAAAAAATAGTTTAAAATTTATTAAGAAGACAGAAGAAACAATGAAAACCTAATTCAAACTCAAATGTTAACCATTTTGATAGGTGCATCATTATGCTTCAGAAATGGAATACTGTTACGTTTATTTTAGGAAGGGAATACTGTTTTGCTCTAAATTCCAGCAATTGAAAATGAGAATCATTTTTCATAGCCAAAACATCTTAGTCAACCTCTGTATGAAAATAATACAGCGTTTAGTATCTCTTGAGAAGATAAAACACTACTATCAACAGTATATTTAAGTAGTTTTCTACACATCCTTAAATGATGGTTACATACACAAATATGTACATTTACATGTATTGTCTACGTTTAGATTTGTATCGATATAAAAAGGAGCTCATTGGAGCCATTATTTTATGAATGCTGTGTTTCCCTGGGGTGTTTTGGCCCCCAGCTTGGGGAAGATGCTCCGCTGGAGTGAGATAGACTACTTCAGATGGTTTGGCAGGCTGGCACTGTTTCTTTCTTTCTTTTTTGAGATGGAGTTTCACTCTTGTTGCCCAGGCTGGAGTGCAATGGTACGATCTCAGCTTACTGCAACCTCTGCCTCCCGGCTTCAAGCAATTGTCCTACCTCAGCTTCCCCAGTAGTTGGGATTATAGGCATGCGCCACCACACCCGGCTAATTGTGTAATTTTAGCAGAGACAGGGTTTCTCCATGTTGGTCAGGCTGGTCTCAAACTCCCGACCTCAGGTGATCTGCCCGCCTCGGCCTCCCAAAGTGCTGGGATGACAGGTGTGAGCCACCATGCCAGGCCTATTTCTTTGACCCTTGGAGGTAGCTGCACTTCTCACTCGGTTCAGTCTCATTTAATGTCCTGAGTTTTGCCATAACTCCCTGGGGAACTGCTTATTTTTGTATTTTCTCTTCTTTTTAGTCTCATGAAATATCAAGTCTACTCCACAATACCAAAATCAGATTTGCGGTTGCCTCAAGTAACCCTTGATGCTTATAAGTTGCTTCTGTCGTTGTGCGGCATGCACTGTTATTTATCTAATCAGCAATTCAGGGAAACACCAAGGCAGAGGAACTTTCTTCCTGTTCCTAACTGCCGTTGAGATATTACATACAGGCCAAGCACCACACACAGGGAAGCTTTTTACCGTTCTCACAGAGGGACAGGTGTCTCCCCATAGTCCAACGTCTGAAGGGGCCACTGCCACCCAGTAAGATGATTCTTTGGTCCAGTTTTCAGGTCCATCCAGTAGCGCTGGAGTAAAGGGGACACACCTTCAATGAACTGCGATGTTTCTCCCAACCTCTGTCCCCACTTCTAAAATGCGCAGATCCATACTCCCAATCCTGTGACATTCCTTCCTGCGCACAGATGGAGATCCTGCTGCCCTTATACTGTAGGGGTGGTAGACATTTAGGCAGGTCTTTTTCTCTCAGAAACCATGTTTCCAGTTAATTAATAAGATTATGCATTCATAAGTTAAATTTAGAAAATTGAAGTCATAATAGGAGACCACAGTTCTCAGATAAGTAAAATTCCTATCTCAAAGTAGTTTTAAATGAATGTATGGTGATTTCTAGATTTAAAAAAAAAAAATTATGCAATTGCCAAGAGAGTAAATTTCCAGAAGAATGGGTATTTTTGCTGTATAAGTATTCTTGGAGGCCTAATAAGACCAAATCTATGGGCCACTAGTTTTCTAAATCAAGTATGATCTTGACGGAATGCCACAGTAATTATTCTGTAGATCTCTGCACGCTCTGTTGATTTTAACACTTTTAATAACTTCCATTCAGTAGTTCCCTTGAACATGATTCCTTATAACCAAAGCCAGGTTTGTAAGTTTCAAGGTTATCGTGCAATCTGAGACTCTGGGAAAGATCATCACAGGGTCCTTACAGCTACCCACGGGGGCCATTCCATCGTTATCCTGGTTTAATGAATTATCAGTCCAAATGCAAAAACATACCCTGAGGAGAATATATAGAAATCAATTATTTCATTATTCAACGGATGCTTCCCAAAAAACATATCTGGCAGAGGGGGAGGGAAGAGATCTAGAAAAGCAGGTATCAGAGGGATCCCTCTTTCTGAGGGGAAAGGAATTTTGAAGGATATGTACTGACCAGAAACTCGGCCTTCCCCACAATGTTCCAGATAGCTGTGGGTGACTTCTTCCTACTGGCCTCATGCATCCACATGTCAAGCCAAAGTGGAGAGAAAAGAAATGTATGAATCGTGATGATATTGGTAATAACAGCACCTCCTACCACTTACTGAGGATCTGTCAGGCATTATGTCACATGCTTTACATTTATTATCTCTAAACCTCACACTAATCTTAAAGAGCCCAAGATTTTTCTCAATGAGCCATGAAAGATTTTGAATTTAAAATCTGCAGATATCAAATCATTTCCTATGGCATGCCCCCCCAAAAATCACTATAAAATAGAAAGCTGCGTTTTAGGTCTTTTGGTTGTGTTTCTTTTAGTGCTTTAGTAGAAATAATGATGGCTGATATTTGTTACATGCGTATTTTGCTCCGGGAAGGCACCCCTGAGAACCTTCCATGGACTTCATACTCACAGCACCCCATGGAATCATAATACTCACAGCACCCCATGGAATCAATACTCACAGCACCCCATGGAATCATAATACTCACAGCACCCCATGGAATCAGTGCTTTCATTTTTCTCAGTTCACAGATGAGGAGCCCTGGACTTAGAGAGTGAAGTGACTTCTGTGAAGGCATGCCAGCGGCAAAGCCAGGTTCCGACTCAGGGATTACGACTTCAGAACAGAGCTTTTATTTACTTTGCCATGGAATTAACATCACAGTTGGGAATACTGGATGAATCCCAGCGCAGCTAAACCAATTGCTGTCAGCAGAGGAGAATCGAGTTAATATACAAAATCAATAACCCGGGAGCTGTTACAGCAGCTTTAGCAAGATGCAGAAAGCAATCAGGGCTGAACATGCATGTGGTTCCTTTCTTTTTCTTTCTTTCTTTCTTTTTTTTTTTGAGAAAAAACACCATTTTTATCTCTAACCTCTTCTTCACACAGAGGCTACAGAATTCCCCATGTAAGTTTTGCCCCACCCTCTCTCCAGACTAATTATTGAAGTTAGTCTTTCCAAGAAGATAATCGATCAAAACATTCATGTAATAAAACTCTAATTTCATAATAAGGATTTTTCACAACTTAAAAATGCCCTCACATGAAGATGTTGAGTAACTTGGTTCGGTTACTTCACAGGCCATTTACTCTCAAACTGCACAGCTGGAATTTCTTGCTTTCCAATCTCAGCCTTCTGAAAGATGGTCTTTCCATATTGTCCTTAATAACTATTTTAGACCCTATAGCCTCTAATATTTTAATTAATTCTTAGTCATCCTAATATACTAGAAAATATATAAATAAAAAATTTAAAATTGTCATTTTAGCTTCAAGTATTAAAAGTAGGACTCAGAAATTAAACTTTAAAAAAGTAATAATATTTCAAAGTAATATTTTCTTCAGCAGTGATACCACAAGAAACATTTTTTACCCAGATTTTGAAGAATGGATAGAAGTATACTAATATGCTTTTAAAATACGATTTCCTGATGTAATTCACAAAGAAGAGAACAAACTAATCATATAATAGTTCTGATTTATCAATAATCTACTTAATAGCCTTTTTTATAGTAGATCTTTCTTATGATTCCTATACTTGATTTTTACTAAGGGGCTGCTATTTCATATTTTATAAAATGGAAGACTTAACAGAAATTAAATTAACAGAAAGCCTACTTTTTAACCACAAAACTCAGGTTTCAAATGATTTAGTTACATGAATTTTCTGACCAACTTCAGGTTTAATATCTTGTTAATTTCAGTACTTGTCTTGATAAGATTTGTCCAGTAAATACACATATATTTTGCTCTGCTAAGGAGCTTGTAATTCATTGTTTGAAACCCTGATAATTATTTCAACATTTGCCTTAATGAGAATAATTTAGCAAATATAAATTTATCTTTGTATGCTAATCAAAGATATTATAATTCATTGTAAAAAAATCCAGTTGTTAAAATCCCTATAGACATGAGTATTTCAGTGATTAGCGTAAATATATAATAACCCCCAAACAGCCCCTTGATATTTTAAAAATATTTCTGCCATAAGTTTATAAGTTATTGTAAATTTTCCTCTTCGGCTGGGCGTGGCGGCTCACACCTGTAATCCAGCATTTTAGGCGGCCGAGGCAGGCAAATCACCTGAGGTCGGGAGTTTGAGATTAGCCTGACCACCATGGAGAAACCCCATCTCTACTAAAAATACAAAAAATTAGCCAGCTGTGGTGACACATGCCTGTAATCCTAGCTACCCGAGAGGCTGAGGCAGGAGAATCGCTTGAACCCAGGACGTAGAGGTTGCAGTGAGCCGAGATTGCACCATTGCACTCCAGCCTGGACAACAAGAACGAAACTCCATCTCAAAAAAAAAAAAAAAAAAATCCTTCTTTAACATTTTGGGTAAGACAAGGAGAAAAATCAAATTTGGAAACATAGTCTACACAGTATACGTATTCTGAAAAGATAGATACAAATTGCATTTTATAAATGGTATCATAATTTAAAACTGACTAACGAAATACTAGGGCTAATTCTTTAGGAAGAGAAATAAATGCAACCTAGTTTATCTACCTTGTTTCATGCAATTGAGACTGCAAATGTTAGATTTGTACACAATGAGGTCAGTCTTTACCCGGAGAGAGATAGCTGTCTACAAACAATGTTTTAGACAACTTGCTAATTGCACTGCTTTTTAGACTATCCTTGGGCTCTAGATTAAAAGCAGTCTGTAGTTTTAATGACTGAATCAGATTTTTGGTCTGAAATATAATTCTCTCTTTCTCTCTCTCTCCCTCGCCCTCTCCCTCTCCCACTTGCACTCATACATACCCACAAAGTATTGCAGTAAATTGTAGGCAGTTTCTTCCAACTCATCTAATCCCACATTTTGCAAACAGGAGAATATTGGGTAGTAATTCACATTTGTCTTGGTGTCACTGCCTTTGCTATATTTTTTGAATTTTTTTCTCTATGTGGTAAATTATTTCAAAATTAATGAGAAATGGGATTCTATCACTTTGCAAATAACCGTCTCTATAGCCTAGTAGTCCTCATTATTTTATGCCTGGAATGTTTTTAGGTGTGACTTACAGAGCTGGATCCTTTGACCTTCGTGTAAATCCAAGTTGAGTTCTCTTTGATAAGAGAACTGGGACTTGTACTTGCCTGGAGAGAGTCCCGTTGTTAACCTAAAGCCTGTGTGGTTCACTGCTGGGTGTCAGTGTGGAATAGGTAGCCCTATTATTTCTCATAAGTTAAGATCTGGCCAATTTAATATTTTACTCTCAAGTATAGTAACTTATTTGTCCTACGTACTTCACTGCCTTTTCACTTATGAATGATTGTCTGAGTCTAAATTTCTCTTAGCTATCTTCTCCTTTCTTCCCCTTCTTCTTTTTATTTTTAGAGATGGGTTCTCACTATATTGCCCAAGCTGGAGTGAAGTGGCTGTTCCCAGGTGTGGTCACAGCACACGACAACCTCAAACTCCCGGGCTCGGAGACCTTCCTTCCTCAACCTCCTTAGTAGTTGGGACTGCAGGTGTGTGCCACCATGTGCAGCTGTCTGCTCCTTTCTAGTGCCGTTGCCTCTATCTTACCTGTTTTCAACAGGTAGATCAACCCTTACCTGTTTTCCTCCAGGTTATGGCCACAGCCTAACTCATTTTCATATTTCCAACTTTACCCCTTTGTAGTAAGTCTTCTGTGGCATCCAGCTTGGTAACAATTTGCTGAGTGCTTATGACTGTAAGGAACGTGTCAAGGCTTCAAGGTATAATACTTGTTGGGCTCTACTGTCACACTGGCTCCCCCAAACACAAGTCTACTTATTCAGATATAGTTTGTTAAGGAGAGCTCTTTATTTTTCCAACTCTGAATATCAAGCCCTTGACTCCACTAGACAATCTTGGCTGTGGGAATTCCTGGGCATGTCGCGTAGTTGGTTGTTAGGTGGGTTTAAACTCAGTGCTGAGTATGCCTGTTGGAGTCCCAGCCACTGGGGAGGCTGAGGGGGAGGATCGCTTAAGCCCAGGAAGTCGAGGCTGCAGGACCCATGATCACGCCATTGCAATCCACCCTGGGTGAAAGAGTGAGACCCTGTCTCTTAAAAAAAAAAACAAAAAAAAAAACATAAATAAACTCAGTGCTTCACAAAATGAAAAAAGGTTTTCAAGAACGACAGAATCTACACTGTAAAATAAAAAATATGTCCAAATCCCTGTGCACACTTAAGTACAGAGAATGGCAAAGAAGACAGTGGGTCCTGATGACAGCCACCAATTCTTTGAGAAACCTTAACCATCTGACTAAGGAGTAGCTTCTGCCTGTCCCAGATTGGATTATCCACTGTGTGTCCCAAATCTCTTATCTAGACTGGACTGACTGCTTCTTACCTCCAGCCATTGCCTGTGAATGCTGGGTGTGGCTGTATAAGGCTGCACCATCTCTTTCTCCTGTGAGCACTGTCAGAGGCTGCCCTGATTCCTATCTCCTTTGTTCCAGATCAGCCTGCTCTGAAAATTAGTATTGCCTCTGTGTACTGTGATGATGGAAGAGATTTTAGGTTCCTTGCTTAAAGTGTGAGCTTAAAAAAAATATATATATATATATATATATATATATATATCTCATTGAACCAAAGCACGACAGGTTTTGTGTAGCTCCATTAAACATCCCCTAGGTAAGAGTGGATCAGGATGGTGCCATTAAACACGTCATCCACAGCATCGTGTGGGTCATCAGTAGCATAATCACCTTTTAGATTTATGCTCCATGCACCTTTATCGAATCTCACCATGGCTTGGCCTCTACAGTGAAGCTCACAGTATCCAAATAACATTCTCTGCTTTTTCTAAAGATTTGGATATTACCTTGTGCTAAACTCACACCCTCTCCACACTGCTCTGCATTTTATTCCTATTACATCTTCAATTTTTTTCCCCAGAGGTAAAGACAAAGCAATAAGGCTGACATGCAAATCAATGCAGCCACTAGTTAGTTCCATTTGTGTTTTTGTAGTCATTATCTTGTTCTTATTTTGCCTCCCATGACTGACTAACCCCAAGCAACGCTGCCTCCAAAAACACCCAGGAATGATTCTTGATGTTTTTATTTTCCTCACCCAGTCTTTCATTATCCAGTGAATAATCGAGTGTGATTGATTTAACTTCTAAATATATGTTTAGAAAATTTCCCCTTTCTTTTCTTCCTTACAGCCATGGTACTAGTTTGAGCCTTTCTTATTTTTGACATCAACTGTCAAAGTTTCTTTCTGGTTTCCCTTCTTATATCCCCTACCGTTCCTTTCCCCTCTGCTTAATTGCTAGAATGATCCATTTAGAATATGTCTTAAAATGGTCAATGGTTTAATATGTGAAAGGGTTTCTTTGGCTCTCACACAATCTGTCCCTTTCAGCTTTGTTTTGTCTTCAGGCAGTAATGGGATGTTAATCAGAAAACAGTCATTAAAGGCACAAAGTTTATTTAGATGTCAAAAAGTGGTTGTATTATAGTCACTTTGCTTAGATGGAATGTTAGCCCCTGTGCTATCCAACTCCTGAGCTTTTTTGTTTGAGATGGGATCTTGCTCTGTCGCCCAGGCTGGAGTGTGGTGGCATGATCTCGGCTCACTACAACCTTTGCTTCCTGGGTTCAAACGATTCTCGTGTCTCAGCCTCCCTAGTAGCTGGGATTACAGGCACCTGCCACCATGTCCTGCTAATTTTTTTTTATTTTTAGTGGAGACGGGGTTTCACCATGATGGCCAGGCTGGTCTTGAACTCTTGACCTCAGGTAATCTGCCCAAAGTGCTGGGATTACAGGCGTGAGCCACTGCACCCAGCCTAACTCCTTAGCTTTTTGAACTCTCTCTCGTGCTGGTTTGAACCGTAGCCGTCTGTGTTCCATGACTTTCTATAGCTGTGACTATAGGTTGTGGAGCATGCCTGTTTCAGACTGCAGTAGTTATGGTTGTGTCAGGGCCTAGGAGAAATTTTCCCTTCACCCTCTGAAGGTTCGCTGAAAAATCAACTCACGATAGGCAGATTCATTTGAGAAAAGACGTACAAATTGTATTAAAGTGGACATAGGAGCCTTCAGATTGAAGACCCAAAGACACAGGGAAACTGTCCGTTTTTATGCTCAGGTTTCACAAAGTACGGGCAGCCATGTAGGCGTATGGTTGGACGGAAAGGTGTGGTCTAATGCGAATAGACGGAGTGGGGACACCCAGCATGGCCTGTCTGTCCAGATTCCTCTTGGCCTCTCTGGGCAGCTTTCCCTCCTGCTGGTGTGGCGGGGCCCTCTCCGGAATCGGGTCTGGTGACCGACACTCAAACAAGGTGGCTCAGAGCGTGTCTTTGTCGCCAGTTTTTACCCAGAAAGGTGGCGGGAAAGTTAGAGTAATACTTTTAGGTTTTAGGGCTGGCTCTGGGGCACAGGAGTTGTGGTTACTGTGACATGCCTGGAGCAGGAGGGATTGCGGTTTCTCTGTCTGGTCTCAGGAGAATTGGGCTGAGGAACTGAAGGCAGAAGTGGGCAGAAGAAGCTCTTGCTTCTGAGGTCTTCCTTTGGGGTATTGTTTCCTGAGTGTCAGGAGTTGCTGCAGTTGCTGGCAGCTTTTCCAATAGCTCAGTAATACCAACTAATCACTGACATGTGCTTTTTTTTTTTTTTTTCCCCGCCATGTGTAAGCAGTACTTGTAATGCAGGGCAGGTATCACTGGAATCGCTGGGAAACTTGAGGGCAATGCATCACCCAGTGGCTTGGCTTTTCCCAGTGGAGCATCCTCCACCAAGAACTCTCTGCAGAGGATATGGCTGTTTGTTAGGGGCACACACTTCACGGGTCACAGAGCATCCCTTGCCAATCATCCTGTTACACGACAGAGCAGTTCTGTGCTTAGAAAGGAGCAGTGAATTGAAACAAGAAGGAAGGAATTTCCATATGTCCAAACCTGGTTACTAGCTGTGTGTTTGTTTTTTTATTAATTTTTTTCGAGACAGAGTTTCACTCTTGTCACACAGGCTGGAGTGCAGTGGCGCAATCTTGGCTCACTGCAACCTCTGCCTCCCGGATTCAGGGGATTCTCCTGCCTCAGCCTCCCGAGTAGCTGGGGTTACAGGCGTGCACCACCAAACCCAGCTAATTTTTGCATTTTTAGTAGAGACGGGGTTTCACCGTGTTGGTCAAGCTGGTCTTGAACTCCTGACCTCAGGTGATCCACCTGCCTCGGCCTCCCAAAGTGCTGGGATTACAGGCATGAGTCACCGTGCCTGGCCATTAGCTGTTTAAAGAAAATTATTATATAATCTGTGACCTCACTACCTCTGGCATAAATATTGTCCTCTAAGTTGAGTGTTGCTGGTATTTCCAAAAGAAATTCACTTAGGAAAAGTCTACTGTCTAAAGTTTTGCCTCATCCACATATTAAGATTCTAGTTAAGCTCAGTATAATCTCTCAAATGTTTCTATGTCTTTGGTATTCTTCCCTTCTCAGAGTTCTTCTTCTCCTTCTGCTAACAGTTGAGAAGGTGTAAAGGCCTGCTCTTTCATCCTGCTAGAATGTTTTCTGTGCTTTCCAAATTAACTTTTGATGTTAGTGCCCATGATTAAATGCACACATTGCACCTCTGGCGTTTCCTTGTCTCTGATCTGTGTTTCCAGCAGTCCCCGCCTGGGTCAGCCCCCCGGACAGTCTGCGCTTTCTGGGAAAGGTGCTTCCTTCCTTGCTTTCTAGGAGGCGGTTGATCCAGTTGTCACTATCTATTACTGTTCTCTTTTAATCCAGCATCCTGCTGATTCTTGACACTTGTTGAATGTACCTAATGGCAGCAAACATGTCTAAATCTTTTTTTTTTTTTTTTTTTTTTTTTGAGAAAGAGTCTTGCTCTGTCACCAGGCTGGAGTGCAGTGGTATGATCTCGGCTCACTGCAACCTCCACCTCCTGGGTTCAAGAGATTCTCCTGCCTCAGCTTCCTGAGTAGCTGGGACTACAGGTGCTCGCCACCACACCAGCTAATTTTTGTATTTTTAGTAGAGACGGGGTTTCACCTGACGGGGCCAGGATGGTCTCGATCTCTTGACCTTGTGATCCACCCCCCTCGGCCTCCCAAAGTGCTGGGATTACAGGCGTGAACCACCGCACCCGGCCAACATGTCTAAATCCTTTATATGAGGATTTGTATCTAATTCAAAACCCATCAATGCTGGAAAAAATTACCCCTTTTCTTTAAGTGCATTTCTTTATGCATGACTCCATTGCAATCTGTCTTTCCTACCTATTTGCCATGACAAATTCCAAAACGAAATCGCTGTGGAATCCACTGGAGTATTTGTTATATACACGTTGGTTAAGTGAGATTACTTGACCTAATCCAGAGCTTTTTTTGGCCTGTGAGCATTTGATCCTTGTTCAGAGCTGGATAATTGTGGTCAATGGGATTTCAAACTCCATGACTCTAATATAGTCCCTTTTCCTGGTCCTTACTGATCATTCTCTCCGGCTAATTTTAATCCAAGTGAAACTCTCTGCTATGAATTTCGGACCAAACTTTTCCAATAATAATGTTTTCAGAAGAAAACAATGGAGGGATTGTCCAGAATTATTTGAAAATTAGATTCTTTCAGGAAAAATATAACTTGGCCACATTTTACTTCTCTGAAAAAGAAATTGTTAATGTTACAGTGTGACAAAGTCACTGTTATTCAAGTTTCTTATTGTTAAGGCAAAATTCTCAGAGAGGAACCCTAGTCCTTCGTTCTCAGCTGACCTGTCTGGGCCAATCAGCAGAAAGCGCTAGCTAGGACCACAGACATTGAGACCTGTCTCTGAGCAAGAAGCCAGCCGGGCACTGGGCAGCGGGCACCATGACCGCTGCATCCGCTGCAGCAGAACGGATGCTCACGCCACTGCCACTTTCCTCCACGGACCTCACCTCCTTGGGTTATTCATTCCCATTGGAAATCTGAACCTAAATCGAACCTCAGTTACGAGGACAAGGGAAGTTTCACCTGGCCTTCTTGGATTCTGTATTGGGATAAATCAATAGAGTAGAGGTTTGTATGGTAGGGAATTGCTCAAACATACAGGTAAGGAGTTCAGGAGGTGCCGTGACACCAAAACAAGCCCACAGTATTTGGCCCTGACTTAGTTCACTGCTGTTGCTTCAGTGGCTTCAGGGCTTGCCCTGTCACTCATAAGAGATGCAGGCTGAGAGTGAGAATTTTGGCCCCCGGTGGCCTATTGTCCTAATTTGTTCTTCTTTCTTTTCTGTGTTGTGGATTCTTGGAAGCAAACAGCTAGTAAATCACAGGTTTTCAAGTCTAAAATTAAAATAAGTGTGCAAAGCAATGTGATCAGATGAAGGGGTCATTAAAACACTAATGTTTGGTCATACATGGCAGCATGGAAATGGGGCCAGCCGGGGTGTCAGGAGGCATCCCGGCTCAGTCCCTGGCTCCCTGTGTGATCAAGCCCCTCCTGTCTCTGCTTCAGGAAAGGGCTGGGCTCCGAGGAGATGGTCTCCAGACCTCCTTCATTCTCTGAGCGTCTGTGATTTTCTAGTCACAGTGATGTTTGCTGAGGGAGTGGGTTGCATCACCTGGGATGATGGTGTGTTTTGTTCTTTTGTGGGGACTGAGGTGGCAGCTGTCTTTGGCATAAACTGAGCTGTGTCAGTGCAATGGAGCTGATGGGCTGAACCTCAAAAGCAGACCCCAGAGAGAGATTGATTCTGACAGTACAGCAGTTCCAGGGAGGCCTTGGTGCCTTGTGAGGTAAGACATGTGGGTGCTTGTGACACCGCTGGTCAAGTCTTCAGTGTAACATGTGATTTCATTGCTATGGACAGAGAGGCTCTGGGTTCAGACCGTTCTTAAAAGGAACTGGAGATTAAGTCTGCAAAACTGAAAACCTACACAGAAATTTTCAAATCGATTTTTACTTTTGATGATTACTAATAGTAAAAATGACTATCTCTGTTTATTTTTTTTACTTCTGAAGCCGATCGATTTGTTGGAAAATCAGATCAGTCAAAATCTAATTTTGATGTTATGCAAATACCCCTGGGGCCGTGAAGCAGCTGGTGATTCTTATACCCACTCTTCCCCAACACCTCCTGCCAACATTTTCTTCTGCGTTTGATCCTTTTGCTCTTGTCTTTTTCATATTTTTCCTTCAGTGTGTCCCATACTGTCTTTGCTCTTTTAAAATATGCATATTTCTATCGTTCCATTGAAAGAAACCGGAATATTTTACCCTAAAATATGCTTCTTTGGTATATTTCGAGATCGGTATTCAGAGGGGCTAGAGAACACAGGAATAGCTCTGAAAAACTGTCCTTTGTGAGGCAGATTTGCATCTGTAGGGAAAATCTGCTCTAGGGAGGTAGACAGACCATGCAGATAGGCTCGGAGGCCCCCTTGTCTTCCTTATCTGGATCTAGGAAAGGTTAACTCATGGGAAAAAGAGGCTAAAGTCTGACACTGCTCAAGGTCTGATAGAGACTTTTACCCCATTCCCACCTGCTCCTCCTGAGGGCAGCTCCAGGGTTACAGCAGATTTTATCCACATGACAAGACACCATGTGCTCACCAGGCTGACCCGCCTTCACTCTCCCATAACCTTGTCGCCTCCTTCCCCGGGAAGCCCCTAGCCCCTGTTCCCTCCATAGCCTGGAATGGAAGCTAGTCTAAAAACTTCAGCCATCTGACCCTTCTTTGAGTCTCATGTTTGTGGGACTCCCGTGCCCATGTGCATGTCAGTAAATTCACATTCTCTTCTGGCTGTTAAGCTGTCTGTTGTCAGTTTGTTTTATGGACTCAAATTATCAAACCTTCAGAAGCTGGAGGGAAGAAAATTTGCTTCACCTCTACACTATCTATTCCAGATTTAACATCCATGAGTGAGGTGCTGAAGGGCCCGGGTCTCTCAGTATCTTGGAGAATAATGAAGTTTGACAAGCTCCATCCCTGCTAGTGGGTGGGCTCCAGTCCAGGAAGCAGCTCCCAGAGCCTTTGCCCCAACGTGGCAGTGGTACTGTCTGGTGTATTTCAGCCCATCCATCCTGCCTCCCCCAGGCTCACACTCACGGACGTTATGATCCCACAGCAAGCCCTCTCACCACATATCGCTCTGGAATACAGGACAGCACCAGGCAATCCATTTCCTAAGTATGACAAGGCCTTTCTCTCTCTTCTTTCTTCTTCCTCCTTCCACAGCACAGCAGCCACAGTGCCTTCCCTACTCTGTACCTGATTATCTCTTTCTTCCTGCTCCTCCACAGCTAGCATCCTTAGAAAAGTCAAGACCAGTCACTTCACTAGCTCTCAGTGGTAATCGGAGTGTTCAAACTACAGAAGAATATATTATATAGTTCCCTATTCTTGTTTTTTTCGAGGCTATAATTTTCTTGTTCACTTGCTCAAGGTTTCTCCCCTTTCTCATTGTGGGAAAATGTAAATAACATAAAATTGACCATTTTAACCATTTTTAAGTGTACAGCCATAAGGCCTTAAATGTATTCACATTCTTGGGCTACCGTCTCCGCCATCCATCTCCAAAATTTTTTCACCTTCCAAAACTAATACTGTGTACCCATTAAACAAGAGCTGGCCACCTCACCCTAGCCTCTGGCAACCACCATTCTACTTTCTGTCTCTGTGAGTTTGACTTCTCCAGGTACTTCATTATGATTGGAATCATACAGGATTTGTCCTTCGGTGTCTGGCTTACTTCACCGTGCACGCTGTCCACAAATTTCATCCATGTTGTGATATGTGCCAGGATTTCCTTCTTTCTTAAGGTTGAATAATGTTCTATGATATGTATGCACCATATTTTTTTTACCCGTTCATTTGTCTGTGGACCCTTGAGTTGTTTCCACCTTTTGGCTATTGTGAACAAGGTTGCTGTGAACATGGGTGTATAATCAAAGTCCTTATTAGTAAAATCGAATCTATGGGAGTGCTGACATTGCTCTGGGGAGTAACTACCATTGATTAATGTTTGCAAAAAGGAAATGTTGCAGAGCTCTCTAGTGGATGTTTTAAATTATTCTCTCCTTTGCCCCTTAAAGACACATGGTGCAATTCTAGAACATTAACAACTTCCAAGTTCCTTCATAGCTGGATATTTTCTTTAACTTCTTTATTCTTCTGTACACTCAGATTAGTTTCTTAAAGCAATTGAAATGCTCCAGTTTACTTTGATGCTCAAAGATTTCTAGTATAAGCAGGAGTAGAAGAAATTAACTTAGCACCCAATCTAACATTTTATATAAAATACAAAAATAATTTGGGAGGCCGAGGCGGGTGGATCACGGGTCAGGAGATCGAGACCATCCTGGTCAAAATGGTGAAACCCCTTCTCTACTGAAATACAAAAAATTAGCTGGGTGTGGTTGCATGTGCCTATAATCCCAGCTACTCATGAGGCTGAGGCAGGGGAATCGCTTGAACCCAGGAGGCGGATGTTGCAGTGAGCCAAGATCGCGCCACTGCACTCCCAGCCTGGAGACAGAGGAAGGCTCTATTAAAAAAAAAAAAAAAGTTATTGTAACCACCTGATGGGATCTTCTTGCCCACTGCACAGACAAAACCAATTCACTGAGACTGTGGCATTGCAATAGTGTAATTGACACAAGACTGGCCACAGCACGTGGGAGATTGAGTTATTGCTCAAGTCAATCTCTGCCAAAATTTGGAGACTAGGTTTTTTCTAGGATAGTTTGCAGTCCAGGGGGTCTCCTTGTGAGTGAGGCCATGTAGCTGGTTGGTGGGTCCAAGTGGAGCCATTGGTGATCAGAAGTGCAAAAACCTGAAAAGACATTTCAAAAGGCCAATCTTAGGTTCTAGTATACAATAGTGTTGCTATCTGCAGAAATAATTGAGCATGTTGCAAATCTTGTTTCCTTCAGGATAATGGCTGATAATCGTGCACATCCGTACCTTAACAGAATTCAGGTCCCTCACTCTCCTAACTTGTGGTCTTTTATTAGCTTTGCAAAGGCTGTGTAGGTTTGGCAAGGGCTGTCATGCCCAGGAAGGACTAAAGGCAGTTTGGAGGTTAAAGGCAAGGTGGGGATTGATTAGATACGTTCTCTTTCACTGCAATCATTTTCTCACTGTTACAGTTTTTGCAAAGGTGATTTCATTATGATGGCTTCTTGGGTTTAATTTCACAGATACAAATGTCCACTTACTTTTTTGTTTACTGACACAAAATAAAAAAGTATTACAATAAGCAGAATTAAAAAACAAAGAATAAGCAGAATTAAAAAACAGAATAAGCAGAATCTTAAACTCATAACATTTTAGATCTGAAAGGAATCTTAGAGGCAGTCTGTCCTAACCTCTTTATTTTATAGTTGAAGAAACCCATACAGCTTAAGTGATTCCCTTTCTTTTATTCTATTTATTAATTCATTCATTTGATAGTTACTATCAGCTATGTATAATGCATCATGTTCAATACTATAATATATACAAACATTTCTTATAGTTTGTCCTACTCTTAAAGAACCTGTTTTCTAGCAAGGCAGAAAACCTAGGCATTGGAATTCAACACATATGGAGTCACTCCTATGTTCAGGCCCATGTGCTAGGATGTTGAAGAGGACACCAACATGAACGGAGGGCATCCGCACGCTCCTGAGTGCACACTGCTATAAGGCAGCAAGATAAACACACACTGCTCTGTTAGAAAGGGCCTGAGTGGGGCACCGGAAAGCATTTGTCCTCAGCAGGCAGAGGTGAGACCACTGAGTGGAGTGTGATCACGTCCTGAAGCCGTCAGGGTGAGACTGTGGGGGAGTCTGGAGGCAGTTGTGAGTGGAGGCGGTCTTAAAGATTCTCTCGTGGGCTCTCTCGTTAGGCTGTAGAGATAGAGACACACAGTTCTAATCCTGGTTAAACCTCTGGATTCTCACTGTGTCATCCAAACAATACTGAGCCTGCCACACAGGGTTCTTGTGAGATAAGAGGAGATAACGTCTGTAAGTGCTTCCGAGGCCCTGGAACATAGCAGAATTCCATAGATGTTAGCCACGGTGACTTCTCTACTGTGAAGAGCTTTGCAAGGCCAACCAAAGCAAATGGAGTGGAATATACTTGACTCAATAGAAAATGGGTAGCCACAAAAGGATTTTATACAAAAAAGTGATATATTAATAAATACACTTAAAAATTAATCTGAGCCAGGTGCGGTGGCTCACACCTGTAATCCCAGCACTTTGGGAGGCTGAGGTGGGTGGATCACTTGAGATCAGGAGTTCGAGACCAGCCTGGCCAACATAGCAAAACCCTATCTCTACTAAAAATACAAAAATTAGCTGAGCATGGTGGCGCATGCCTGTAATCCCAGCTACTTGGGAGGCTGAGGCAGGAAAATTGCTTGAACCTGGGAGGCAGAGGTTGTAGTGAGCTGAGATTGCACCATTGCACTCCAGCCTGGGCAACAGAGTGAAACTGTGTCTCAGAAAAAAAAAGAAAAGAAAAGAAAAGAAAAAGAAAAAAAACTAATCTGGCAGAACTGTAGGTGAGTGAGTGGAATGAAGGAAGGCAGGAGGTGGAATGAGTGTAAGGAGGAAACTGCAGTAGCTCAGGTGGCAAGTGAGTGATGAGAGCCTCATTACATCCAATGGAGTAACAGTAACAATAAATTATATAGACGTTCAGGACGTAAAATTGTCAGGCGGCGGAGGAGGACAGAAGCACGGACTGGGTGGAAGGAAGGGGAAAAAGCAAAGATGAACACTTGGCACCCAAGTGAGAGACTGAGAGGAACATGAAAAGATAAATTGGAGGTCGGGGGATGATACCGATTTTAAACATTTTGAATCGAAGAGACCAGCAGAGATATCCAATACGCAGGCCACAGCAGAGTTAGGTGCAACAGCGTGATGTCCCAGAAGCAGTAACTGGACTTCATAACTATGAAATCACTAATGAATTTGAAAAAAAATAGCAGAGGCGAACATGCAGACCAGATTGGAAATTATTTAGAACGCGTGAATGGTTAGGCATCGGAAGCCGTCTTTAAAAAACAAAAAAAAAAATGTGGAAAAAATCAAGTAGGGTGGGAGAGAAAGGAAGCAATTGCATTTTATTTCTCTGTTTTAACATTGATGCACCTCATTCTGTTTTTCAGTTTAGAAGAAGGTGCAAACAGAGAGGGATCGATTGAGATGTTTTCCAGAAGGAGAAAATGGCTAGAGGCTCCAGGGGAGGTGGGAGGGATGAACATTAAAACCTAGTTGAAAAGTTTAACCTTGGAATGGAAGAAAAACTCTTTTCCTCTAAGATAAAAGTAAAACAGAAAAGGGATGTTAGAAAGCAAAGGTGATTATAGAAAGCAAAAAGAGAGAAGCTTAGGAAGTTCACTCAGCCCCGATTGCCTCATGAGGCATAATAACAGCAGTTGCCTGCTGGCGTGTGTGCTGGGAAAGAGATACAGCTATGCACTGGCAATTCGGAAGGCGACAGGTGGGCCGAACACCTACTCTGCCCTGAATACAATGCTAAATATTTTCAGTTTATCTCATGCAGTTTGCAAACAATCATGAAAGGGTTTTCAGATGAGACAATGAGGACTCCGGAGCTTTCCCTGTGTTGAGTGTTCAGGGGAGGAGTTGAGTGACTCCCAGTCATGCGGGTTGACGTGGAGACAGCAGGCTGCTGGAGCCACACCGTGTGAAGCTAAGCCTGGAAGCACTGGTAGGATTTTAGTACATAGAGATGGGGAAGGAAATTCCCAAACATTGTGTGAGCAATTTAGAGTTGGGAAAAGGTAGGAAAACAAACTCCAGAGGAAGGAACACTATTTGTTTCATATGGTTGCTGTAACAAGTTACCATAAACTGGATGAAAAAGTAACAGAAATTTATTCTCACACATTTCTGGAGTCCAGAAATCCAAAACCAAGATGGAGGTGGGGTTACACTCCCTCTGGAGGCCCTAGGAGAAATTTAATCTGTGTTTCTTCCAACTTTTGGTGGCTGCCAGCATGCCTTGGCTTGTGGTCCCATCACTCCAGTCTCTGCCTCCATCTCCACATTGCCTTCTCCTCTGTGTGTCTCTCTCCAATCCCCCTCTGTCCCTCTCTCCTGGGGACACATGTGACTGCATTTAGAGCCCATCCAGAAAATCCAGGATAATCACATTCTCCAAAGACCATGTTTTCAAATAAGGTAACATTCACAGATTGTGGGGATCTGTATATGGATGTATCTTTGGGAGTCATTACTAGCACAAGCACCTTACAGGGTATGATAAATGCAATGAAAACTCAGAATAAATAAATCGGGACAGGCAATATATTGAATGCCAGAAAGCAAAATAATAATAATAATATAGAATGTCAGGTTTCATACCGTTTATGCTTCTAATAATTATAATGAAAAGATATGAGTTCAATGTATACACACATATATATACTATGTGAGAATCCATGATAATTTAGTAAAAATCAAACAAAAAAAGCAACTTTTTCTGTCCAACAACAACTGAAGGGGAAAGTTTTGAGGAACAAAATTACAGATGAAAAATTAGATAATTTGTTATTAAGAAGATCAGCAACCCCATCTTCTTAATAACTCTCCAGAAGATATGAAATGATTCTAATAATAACAATTACAAATAATTGAAGACTAGTAGGAGGGTCTTAGTAGGAGGGTGCTACCACCCCTCAGGTTCCAAAGTCTTGCTAGGTTATGCTTTGCTGCTTGAGACTATTGAATAACTTGTTTAACTTAGGTTACAGTAGCTCATTTTGCTGAAATATCAAAAAGGGCATATTTCAAATCACTTGCAAAAAAATATTTTTAACATACCACAAAATCTCTGGTCCATAAATCTGCAGGCTGCATGGTATGCATTTCCAGTGTCAAACCATTGAATAATAAAGGCCACGATCTGGGATGCCCACAAGTTGTGATTTTCCCTTTTCCTGAAGCGTGTGGTTCTTAATGAAGCAGTAGTTTTTCAACCCTTCAAACAACCAAATCTTTATAACAGTTTCAGAACTGTATAAAAGAGGGAAGTGTGTTTCTTCAAACACTGTAATTTCGCTTGCTCAAAGCCTTCCTCCACACACAGAGCACCTTCTCTTCTACCCAGCCCATGTAGGGTTCTACTAACAGAAAGAAATGTGATATTATTTCCATCATCATTTGAACTGTGAGCGCCTGTGTAGGTGGGTGTCAGATTCTCACTCAACAGCCAAGTTTGTTATATGGGCTCATGGACCCTCTTTTACTTCTACCTACTAAATGCCTTTTCCGGCTTCTCCGCAGATGTCTGCCCAGGCTCTGCTTGTGCAACTCAAGTGTGCTGCAAAGCCAGCCTCACCTCTCAAGGCAGCCTATTCTGTCTTCACACGGGCTGGAAGGTCCTTCCTCTTTGGCCGTTCTCTCGCTGCCAGCTGGAAGATTCTTCCCTTTACTGAGCTGAAATCTGTTTCTCTGTAGTTTCTGACCATTTGGTCTCAGTTATACCCTTTGGACAAACCAAACAAATCGCTTCAAAGCCCAGCTTTTCAAATATTTGAAAAGGGTGATATTGTCCCTTCTTGCACTGAGTCTGTTCCAGGATAAATGATCAGACCTCTTCCGTCATCCTTTACGTCTCCTAAGTCCCAGTTCTCTCTTGTGCTGCTGTTCTTTTCTTGTTACAGATCTTCGAATTCCCTTCCCCACACGGAATCCCATGTTCCAGACTGGCCTTAGCTGTGGGTAGCAGAGCAGAACCAGACCAGGCCATGGCCACGTTGTTTGCTTTTCTTTTTCTTTTTTTTTTTTTTCTTTTGAGACAGAGTCTTGCTCTGTTGCCCAGGCTGGAGTGCAGTGGTGCGATCTCGGCTCACTGCAAACTCTGCCTCCCAGGTTCAAGTGATTCTCCTGCCTCAGCCTCCCGAATAGCTGGGATTACAGGTGTTCGCCACTATGCCCAACTAATTTTTGTATTTTTAGTAGAGATGGGGTTTCACCATGTTGGCCAGGCTGGTCTTGAACTCCTGACCTTATGATTTGCCTGCCTTAGGTTCATGCCATTCTCCTGCCTCAACCTCCCCAGTAACTGGGACTACAGGCGACCACCACCATGCCCAGCTAATTTTTTGTATTTTTAGTAGAGACGGGATTTCACCGTGTTAGCCAGGATGGTCTCAATCTCCTGACCTCATGATCTGCCCACCTCAGTCTCCCAAAGTGCTGGGATTACAGGCGTGAACCACCGCACCTGGTCTATTGTATACTTTTCTTATTGCAGCCTATTATACCCTAGCCTTTCTACCACCCACCTCACATTTCCTTTCATGAGAGTTTCTAGCAAGGAATTTAAACCTCTCTGGACAGTCAGGGAACAAGGCACTATGCCTAAGTGCTTTCTCAGTCAGTCCATCATTTTCCCCAATCGCCCAGGGGCTTGCTATGTTCACTTGTAACACATCGTATTTGCTTGTGAATACTTGTATTTACCAGCTTGTCATGTGGTTTACTAAGGGGCGCAGTAACTTACAAGAGAAATGTCGAATGCTGTGGATTTTCTCGGAACTTTTAAATAGGGTGACAAGCTGAGAAAGTTGCCTCTTGGCACCTACGCCTCAAAACAGAAAGTTTAAAAATCATGCATTACTTACTTTATGGAAGCTTAAATGAATAAGACCGAATTCTTATTTTCTAAAAAGATGTGCCCAAAGAGTGTCATGGAAAACGGAGTGGGTGTGTGTGAAGCACGATTTGGCTTTTTTTCATGCTACCTTTATTCTCTACAGAGATGCCAAGGATATTCTAGAGGAATCTTAAAAGAGCCAAGTGTTCAGGTTCATTTATGCATTGTTATATATTTTATTCTTGCCTAAACATTTTGAAGAGTAAAATGAGAGATTATAAAAATAGTTAGTCCATTTATCATTTGAGTTTATATGTGTAGATAGTAGGCCTAAGGACATCATGAGAAAGAAACTGTGAAATGTTACGCTTTTGAACTGTCACTGACAATGGAGGTGACCTCAAAAAGTGAATGGAGTCTATGTGTATGGAAGTGATGTTGGTGACATTCAGCCTCTGAGCTGTAGTGGGCATCCCTAGACACTTCTGCACTCTGAGTCGAGCCTTCATTATGTTCTTGGCTTTCCCTAAAATGCTTGTGTATTCGGCAGTGCGAGAAAATGAAAAGAGAGCAGGTGCCCGGAGGTGCTATGTCGTATTTCAGGGGCAGAAATGTGAAAGCACAAGAGTGGGCTTTTGCTTGCCTTCGGGCTCTGGAGTTCACATAAGAGGGTTTGCTAACTCTCCCATCCCCAACAAGCCATCAGAGGGCTACACAGACCACTTACTTCTAGCTTACACCTTCACAGCTTTGAAGAAGAAGCCTGTGAGCTTGTGAGTATCTGTAGGTTCAGTTTTGCTAAATAGCACCTTCTTTTCTAGCAACATTAATTAAACATTTTGATTTTTTTTCTTCTTGTTGCTCTCCTTCCCAAGATAAGTCCAGGCAGGTGTGGAGGAGCTGATGCGTACATTGAGAACAGATGGTGGATTTGATGTATCAATTTATGTCTTGCCACCACTTTGGCTGCCCGACTTTCGGTAGGGAAATCAGCAGTATGACTGTAACTTGATCACTGAAATCATTGCATAAAGTATGTAGTAAATTCTCCCAAGAACTGAAAGAGGATTATGCCAATACAATATGAGAACTATCTAAAGAAACTCCCTACTGTCTGAGCATTCCGGGAATACACTGACTCCATACAGGTCTGTGTGTTGGAAACCTCTTAGGAGTCAAGAACTAAAGGCAGTTGAGAGATCATTGTAGGAAAGGGGTCCTCTGCTGAGGAAACCATAGTCTAGATGATAGGTCACTGGTCGACTGCCTGCTCAGATCCAGTCCTGAAACCCACAAAGGCCAATTTAATGGAAATCATGTTCTCACCTCTGTTCAGCTCTACTGGACCCTCATTGCCATTCTGAATTTCTTTTGTTCAGATCTTACTAATCCTTTATTTTCTGGAGCCTTTATTTTGAGCCCTTAACAAAAATAAAACTTTTTTATTTAAAAAAATAGCACATGCTTATTTTAAAAATGAAGAAATACAGAAATGCACAAAGAAGGATGCAAAATGTCACTCAAAGTCCCACTCACCCTGCTATAATCATCATGAATGCTAACTGATAAACGTTAACATTTGTATCAACAGAGATTTAAAGATTAATATTTATGTCTATAAGAACATCCAGATAGAAATGATAGATGGGAACAATTCCCATATATAGGATCTATAAACACGCCAATTTAATTTTAAAGTTAGGTTTATTGAGTTATAATTTATGTACAATAAAATTCAACCATTTTAGATATATAGGTCTATGAGTTTTGACAAATACAGTCATGGAAGCTTCACCACAATCCAGATACAGAATATTACCCCCACCCCGTGAAGTTCCCTTTGGAAGGTACCTTGAAACTTCTTCCTCCCCCAGCTCCTGGTGAAAACTGATCTGTCTTCTGTCTCTGTGGTTTTGATTTTTCTAGAAAGTCTCATGGATACCATCATAGAGTAGGTGGACTTACGTGACTGATACCTTTCGCTTAGCAGAATGCCTTTGAGACTCCTCCATAATATTGTGTGTGATAATCATTTGTTCGTTAAAAAAATTTTTTTTTACATATACAGTCTTATTCTGTCATCCAGGCTGGCACACAGTGGCACAATCATAGCTCCCTGCAGCCTTGAACTTCTGGGCTCAAGTGACCTCCCACCTCAGCCTGAGTAGCTGGGACTACAGGCACATGCCACCACACTTGGATAATTTAATTTGTTAATTTTTTGTTGTTGTTGCATACTATTTCATTATACAAATGTACCACATTTTGTTTATGTATTCACCAGTCAAAGGACATTTGAGTTGTTTCTAATTTCAGCTATTATAAATAAAGCTGCTTTGAACATTTGTACACAGGACTTTGTGTGGATGTAGGTTTTCATTTCTCTTGGATAAAAATCTAGCAGTGGGATTGTGTTTAACACCATAAGAAACTGGCAAATGGTTTCCCAAAGTGGCTGTACCATTTTGCATTCCCACAGCAGTGTTATGAGAATTCTAGTTTCACCTCATCCCCACCAGCATCGATACTGTCAGGTTTTAAAATAATGTAGTGGTACCTCATTGTGGTTTTAATTCACATTTTCCTAATGACTTAAGGATCTTTTTTCTGTGCTTTGTCAATAATATATATTCTTTTGTGGAAAAATCTATTCAAATCTCTATACCATTTTAAAAATTGAATTGAGTTTTTATTAATGCACTTAAAAGTTATTTTTATGGTTTAGATATAAGTTCTTCTCCTGATAAGTATTTTACAAAAATTTTTCCCTGTCTGTGGCTTGCCTTTCTATTCTCTTAGCAGTATCTTCCACAATAGGGAAGATTTTAATTTTGGAAAAGTTTAGTTGATCAATTTTTTTCTCTTATGGATTGTGCTTTTGATACTGCTTCTAATAAATATTTTTCTAATCTAAGGTCACGACGATTATTTTCTGTATTTTCTTCTTTAAGTTTTATATTTTTAAGATGTACCTGTATTTCTGTGATCAACTTGAGTTCATTTGTGTATAAGCTGAGATGTTTGGTTTGTAGATAACCACAAGCTCCAGAATTATTTGTTGAAAAAACGATCCTTTCTTGTCTTTGTCAACAATCAATTGGCATAGATGTGTGGGTCTTTTTTGTACTCTCTATTCTGTTCTTTTGGCCTATGTTCATATCCTTTCAGCTGTGCCACAGTATTTTATTATTGCAGTCTTATGGTAAGTCTCAAAATTGTGTAGTGTGGGTTCTCCATGTTGTTAGTCTTTTAAAAATTTGTTTGGACAACTCTAGTCTTCTACTTTTTCATATAAATTTTAGAATCAACTTGCCGATATTTACAAAAAGAATTCTGCTGGAGTTTTCCTTGGGATTACATTGAGTCTACAGATCAGTTTAGGAAGAATTGGCATCTTAACAATATTGAGTCTTCTGATCCATGAACATAGTACATCTTTCTACTTATACAGATCTTATTTAATTTCTTTTGTCAGTGTTTTATAGTATTCTGCATAAAAATCTTTACATATTTTGTTAGATTTTACTAAGAATTTTGTTTTCAATGTTGTTTTACATAATACTTTTTCAAATAAAGTTCCTATTATTCATTGCTAGTGTATAGAAATACAATGGACTTTTGTATATTGACCTTGTATATTGCAACCTTCTAGACCCACTCATTAGTTCCAGTAGTTTTAGGTAGATTCTTTGAGATTTTCTATGCAGACAATCATATTATCTTTGAATATAACACCTTTTCCTTCTTTCCCAATCAATATGACTGCTTTTTTTTCATCAGTTTAATTTTCAAAAGATACCAAATGTAATTTTGCATTAATGCAAGGGAAAAGTGCTATTAAAGAAACCAAATAAAGAAAAGCAGATAAATATTACTTTATCAAGTGAAATATTAGTATCTAAGAGATCATATTAAAATAATGAAAAAAAGATTTTGAAAATAAGGATTTATACTCAGTAAGTTTTTATACCTCTGTTTCAAATTTAGATATTATTGATACACTCAATCATATGAAAGATAAACAACATTAACAATTTTATACTTCTTCTTTTTTCTTTCCCTACCTCCTAATGTTTTGGTTATATTGTTACGTTTATTTTGCCAAGATTATAACACCTTAAATTCCGTAATGGAAGTTCCCACAATAATTTAGCTTTAGTTTCATATTAAAGAAAGAATCAATCCTCACAGCCATTCTCTCACCACTGCTTCTCCATTCCTGGCATTTTTGCTTGGATGAATAACATATTTCACCGGATTTCATCGTCAGAAGTTGTTGGCATTTTTTCTCAAAAATAATTCGTGCTATATTCTCTGAATTTTCTAGAGATTTATGGTTATAGCCTACATTTCTCACCACTTGTGGTTGCCTTTCTTTTTTCTTGTCTGGATGTCTGAAAATTCTTTCTTCATGCGTGATCTCAAGTAATTTTGAAAGAAAGTATTTTGGTGTCAATTATTCTGTACCCACTTTTGCTGGAGCAGTTTCTGTTATTTCAGGGAATTTTCCTTGGTACAAAATTCTTATAATAAGAAGGTTTGGTGCTATGGTAGTTTCTTCTTTGAGAAATATTATTTATTTGGATCACTGTTGTCTGGCTTCCATTTCTTTAATCTCCTTTCCCATGCTTTCACTCTTATATGTTGATTGCTGTCTCTAATGTATTGTAAAGGACTATTATTTAATTTCTCAATTTCCTTAACTCTACAGTCTCCCCTAGTTTTATTATTTAACCATGTTTGACCTTGTTTCAATGACGTTACATTACTATGTCCTTGCATAATGCTACTAAATTTTACTAGTTTTTAAATCCAAGCTTTTGCTCAGTGACTTCCTCTTTTCTTCTTTTCCCTTGCTGTATCATCCTTCCTCCTTCCTTCCTTTCTCTTTTTCTTCACTTTTTTCTCCCCTTCCCCTCTTCTGTTCTTCATCCTTCTCCTCCACCTCAGTGCTCTGTCTACACAGCTACCATGCCATTTTCATCCTGCTTATGCCTACCACAGACAGTACTTCCCGGATCTCTTAGTTGCTATCACAAATGAGGAAAATTACTCTGAACCTGTCAACCCTTGTCTGACCACAGTCTATTTGCTTCCAGCCTGTGAGCTGAACGTCGAGTGTTCTGTTCTGTTTGCTTTTCCATACTTTGAAAGCCTGGCAGGAAAAGAAAGGCCACTGGTCCTAAGCACAATGTTTGTTGATGGAAAGGGGTGAGAAGATATCAAGGAGAAACTTAAAAGTATCCTAGTTATTGATGAATACTATCTTGCTACTTTTGTAGAAGATTTCGGAGTAGTTTTCAGTGTTTAACATTTCTTGATTTAAAAATATGCTTTCAAGACATTCTTTAAGTATAACTGACACAATAACAAAACAGTGTTTTTTCCAAGATACCATCCATTACTTTATGTCTTTTACATTTTGATAGGTCAGCTTCAACAGGGCATAATATTTCTTGTTTCGTTTTAATAAGCAACTTTTTTCAAGGAATCAATGCAGTTATATAACAAGTCAAAGGCATTGCAAACCATATCACCCCCCCATGCTCCGGACTATGCAGAGTAAACCAGAAGCCAGCATAACAACATGCACCTACAGCCATCTAGACTAACATTAAATGGGAGGGGGTTGCCTTACACGGTATACAGAGGCCGTCTCCTCCTGTTTGAGACCGACGGCTCTGAGAGATTCCGACGTGGGCTGCAGGCAGGCGGAGTCCAGGCAGCCCGCGCAGGGGAGAGCCCCGAGAGCCAGAGCTGGACAGAGCCCGTCCGGAGGCTGACCGTGGCCAAAGCTTAGCTAAGTAATCACGGATAATTTACCTAACTCGCCAAACCTCAACTCTCCAATCTATAAAATGGGAAAGTGTTGACTTTCCTTTTGTTCATTCCTTCCTTCCTTTATTGTCACAACTGCCGTGTCTCGGAAACCTGCTGTTGGTGCCACCGTGGCTCGCGTAGAAGGTCCGGCGCGGGGCCAAGCAGGGCACAAAGGCGGACCCCGGACGCCTGCCCTCCCCGTGCGGAGGCTCCGGTGTGCACGAGGGGCGCTCCGCCTGTGAGCAGACAGGAGCTCCGAGAGGTGGGCCTCCTCGTGAGAAAAACAAGGCCGGTAACGGAGAGACAGCGGCTGGAGAGTTGGTGCTGAACCAGCTGCTGCGGTGACGGGAAGCTCTGGCACCCACGCGAGCTGGGCCTAACACAGGGAAGGTGGGGAGGGTGGAGGCGGGCGCTGCCAGGAGCCAGCGGAGGCCAGGTCGTGCGGGCTGAGGGGAGGCACTGGAATTGTGCTGTCCCTGCAGGCAGCAGCCATCGGGGTCTCCACTGGAGAGTGATAGAATCACATGTGAGGTGTGGAGTTCCCTGGGTGCTGGGTGGAAAGCGCAATGCAGACAGCAAGAGTGTCAGCGGGCCCCAGTCAGGAAGGAATCCCGGGGTCCAGGACAGAGACCGGATCCTCTCGAGTGGAGGCTTTGGCACTGGAGGTGATGAGCAATTGTTCTACTCAGCAGGTCCTTAGCGACAAAGTCCACAGGACATGCTGAGGGCTTGGATATGGGGATGGGGAAACCGAGGGGCCAGGTATGGCTCCCGGGCTTCTGACTCAATACATTGGGTAGATGGAGTTGTCATTTACCAAGATGGGAAAATAAGGTAGAGGGGCAAGGTGAAGTGGGGAGAGGTGGGCTTGAATCACACACTTGCTTTGCTTTTAGGTCTTTTAATAAGATTGTATAGTGATCCTCATATATGGATATTCTACAAAATGTATTGCTTTTCAGATCATGTGAATACTTACTGTTTCACGTTTCCAGTCTTACTTAATTGCCAAAGTAGAGAAAACTTATTTAAAAACACATATCTGGTATATATGCAAATTCTTGTTTTAATTCTCGCAGGTTTCCTTTAGCTAGAATCAGTTGTTTTGCCAGGTACAAAATCGTATCACAGCAATAGGAAATCATTGGCTCTTTTCTTTTTCAATGTTTATGCAATTATATTTTACGTTAATCATATATACTAAAATCTTCAAGGCTATTAGCAGCAGTGGAAAATGTTTCTGCCTAGTTCCTGATTTTAACTGAAAATATTGTAATGTTATACCTTTTAGGATACTGTTTATTTTTGTTTTTTGGGTAAAGAGTTGCTATATTTGTCTGCCTGCTTTCCCTCCTTCCTTCCTTCCTTCCTTCCTTCCTTTATCTTTCTTCTTTCTTTCTTTCTTTTTTTCTTTTTTTTTTGACAGAGTCTCACTCTGTCACCCAGGCTGGAGTGCAATGGTGCTATCTCGGCTCACTGCAACTTCTACCTCCTGGATTCAAGCAATTGTCCTGCCTCAGCCACCCAAGTATCTGGGATTACAGGCGCCCACCACCATGCTGGCTAATTTTTTGTATTTTTTTAGTAAAGACGGGGTGTCACCATGTTGGCCAGGCTGGTCTCGAACTCCTGACCTCAGGTGATTCACCTGCCTTGGCTTCCCAAAGTGCTGGGATTATAGGTGTGAGCCACCACGCCTGGCCTAATTTCTATTTTTAATGAGCAATTATCACAGAATTCTGTCTTTTCAGTATGTGATTATCCAACTTTTTTTCATTTTATGATTTAAAATTAATAGCTGTCTTTTCACTGATTAAATCAAATATATGTGATGCTGATTGCTTGTGTACTCTGAACAGTTAAGAGAACATTGAAGTTTGGTATAGTTTGTAAATGCATTTGAATTGTTACATAACTGCATTAATTTCTTGAGAAAAGCAACCTTATTAAACAAATCTCTTTTTTCTGCTTACCTTGGCTCTTTTAAAAAATACAACCTTTAATGTTTTTTAAGATCAGCCTTTAATTTTACAGCTAATATGTTGAACAGATTGCAAATTATAATAATAGGTTTTATCTTTCTGGTTCTTTTCTGGATGGTTATATTAATATATGACATTATTATGGCTGCTGTTTATTTGTGCCCCCAGGAAGCTATTTTTAAAGGAAATGTAATTAGGTTTCTATCCTTCATGATCCAGAGGTTATTATGGATAATTTTATTCTTTTATTGAAGCAGATCTCTGACTTATGGCCTCATCATCCAAGAGAAATTGCATTTCAAAATCGGAAAAAGGCTTAAGCTACAACCATGACTAAAAACAATTAACCAATTCAGAGAATACCTTGTTATTTTAATCTCATCAACATATTTCCTGATTCTTAAGGTTTGCTTTGTGGGGCCATGAGTAGTTTTATCATATACTTCAGAATCATGCTAATGTATACCCTTCATTCTAGCATCCCATGTGGCTTAGCACTTAACCTGGGATTTTTATTTTAACTGAATTATTATGTGCATTTAAATAAGCCAACAGTAGTTAAATAGACCTCTACTTTGTACTTCCAAGTTCTACCATAATTTGAATTATTGCTACATGAGACACATGGGCAGAAAAAGAGGGGTCATTTAGACGTGGAGGGAAATTCAAAAGCTCACCAGTGGTAACTTTCAAAGACCCTTAGTGGACATCTTAAACCAATCCTTTTCTTTCAAGCATAGGATTAAAAGTGCTTAGTGATGAAGAACAACGTGCACCAGGGACTTATTCTGCCGGGGACAGCTCATTCTTTCCAATCTTGGTAGAAGGATAAATTAGCAAATCCCATTTTGGGGGTGAGGCATTTTATCAGTAAAGATCAAAGTTCAAAATATTTAAAACTAGGCCGGGTACGGTGGCTCACGCCTGTAATCTCAGCACTTTGGGAGTCTGAGGCAAGCGGATCACCTGAGGTCAGGAGCTCGAGATCAGCTTGGCCAACCTAGTGAAACTCCATCTCTACTAAAAATATAAAAATTAGCCGGGCGAGGTGGCGCACAGCTGTAATCCCATCTACTCAGGAGGCTGAGGCAGGAGAATCGCTTGAACGTGGGCAGTGGAGGTTGCAGTGGGCCGAGATCGTGCCACTGCACTCCAGCCTGGGCAATAGAGTGAGACTTCATCTCCAAAAAAAAAAAAAAAAAAAAAAAGGAAAAATTAAACCTTAAAGCTTGCAATTCTTCTAGTATTCTGCCATCTAGAAGTACTTTACACTCATGCCAAAAGTTGTATGAAGAAGGGTACAAAACACAGAGAGGGTTTGTTATTGAGAGAAACCGAAAAGGATACAATGACTACGAATCGGGGGGAAGGTGATTAATTAAAAGACGACAACTCCATATTATGGAACTTCTAAAAATTACAATATTTGAGTGTCATGAGGGGGAAAAAGTCTTGAAAGTCAGGTTATTACCTGAAAAAACAGCAAAAGACAATACAGACTCCAGAGCGCCTGTTATGGTAAGCAAAGCAACACTGTGTATGTGTGTCACATGTAGTTACGTATGCACGTAAGCACGGACCTGATCAGTCCTGGAAAGACACGCGCCAAACGCTTTCCAGGGTTTACCTCTGAAGGGAGCAGAGGGCTGCGAGGCAGGGCCGGGAGGGAGACTTTCATATTTATTCTCTCCAGATCTGCGTTGCCTGAAACTTCAACAGAGAAAATTTAGTCATAGCTTATGTGTGTAATTTTTTAAAGCTAAGCACTGTAAAATGAAGTCACTCTCTACAACTGTATGCTTCAACAAATATACTTCCTCCGCAGATTCACTCAGTTACAGAGTGACGGGAATTGACCCCAAAGAGAATTAAATGCCTGCCTCCAGGAGACATTTTTGGTTTTTTTGTTGTCATTTTTAATTAATGTTTTAAATTGATAAATGAAAACTATATGTTTATGGTATACTAACATGATGTTTTGAAATATATAAGCATCTTGGGATGGCCAACTCAAGCTAATGAACATATGTATTACCTCATGTACTTATTTTTTTTGTGGTGAGAACACTTAAAACCTACTCTGTTAGCAATTCACAAATTGTTATTAACTATATTTACCATGTTGTCCAATAGATATCTTGAATTTATTCCTTGTTATTTTATTTATTTGTTCTTGCCTTATTTTTAACCAGGAAAGTTTTACCCTCAGAGTTGGATGTTCTATAAAACAAGGAGATGAGAACATACTTCCTGGTGTTAGAACTTCCAGGGAATTTCCAAATTACTGCCTCACAGTTTCTCTGAGTCACCCCTATACTTTCATGAGGAAATCTGATCCCATTCAGCCAAATATTCCATAATAAAAATAAAAAGAGTCAAGATTTTAAAAATATAAATATTCACGTGTGTGAAGCATTGCACCAAGCACAATATACTCTAGCATGCAAAAAAAAAAAAAAAAAATCAAGGTAAGGCAAAATGCAATAATAGTTCTTTAACTTTGGGATAAAATAAATGGCCTTGTCCCTATGTTAGGAGGAAAGTCATTCACACAATTCTAGCCAAGGACAACTAATGGAAGGTTGATGTCAGCAAGTGACTGAAAACAATGATGAAATACATAAAGATAGAGCAGAATTTATGTACAGTTAGCAGCCTTATGAAACTATCTAAAAATATCCATAGAGAATGGAATGTGTGTGGGAAATGGCATTAGAAAATGCCTTGGCCCGAAAGCTGCTCCTTAACTTGATTAGGACCTTAAAAATGCATTTTTCAATTACAAGAGAAATTTAGAAATCATAAATATGAAAAATAAGAAAATTAAGTCATTCAGCATGCGTCTTTGGTGTTCTTATTTTTGCACCAGGCCTTTTCCAGGTGCTGAACAAAACTGACCCGAATTCCTACCCTCAGAAAGCTTGCATTCCAATGAACAGATTCTCTGTAATTTCACCACCTTCATAAAACCAGTGGGATGTATCTGTTTTGATCTTTTCTCCTCAAAATATGCATGCCTTTTTTTCACAGAAATATTGGAATCACAGTGAGCATTTTATACTTGAAATAATATAGCCACATTTTCCATATTAATAAACATTTTTCAACAGTATTATTTTTGGCACAACACTATATTCTGGTGCCTAAGCAAATTGTAGTTCAATCTCTTATTTGTTCAGATAATTTTATTTTTTCATTATTATTAACAACAATATGATAGACATCCTTGTAGATAAATTTGTGCACATGTCTAAGACTACTTCAGAATAAAGAATAAGTGAAATTGCAGGATAAAAGGGTTACAGGATGCTCTTCAATTACTGATGAAAGTTAACATACTATTTTAATATTAAAATTAATGTTTGATATAAGCTAGCAAAGCAAAAAGATGTTTATATTTTATTTAATTAAAATAAGGAGGGAAATCACATTATTTAGTTTATATTGGCATAATTATTTAGAATAATATAAATGTTCATGTTGTATTTTTATGTCTGCGTACAATAGTCCTCTTTAAGAGAACAGTTTACATATTTTGGCTTAAAAAGCCATTTCTTACACATTATTCTAGGAAACATTTTAAAATTATAGTTTTGGATGGTATGCAGGGTAAATTATGAGCGTAGAGTTACATCAAACCCCAGTCTTTCTCTAAAGTATTCATTTTTTATGTAGAAGCAGAGATTATAATCAATGTTACATAATTGATCTACCTTTTCGATCAGCTCTTAGCAGCAAAGAAAAACAGATAAGAATTTCCCTATATTTTGAATTAGAATTTCAAACTGTCTTTCCTTGGATCAAGCTTATCAATTTTCAAAGTTGGAAACATAACTAAAACTCTCAAAAATATAGATAGCTTACGCTATAATAGTAAGACATTTCTTATCCTGCTGGATTTGTATTGGAATCAATGGGAATTCAAGTAGCAAGGCAGGATCTATTGACAGCTAGCACTCAGGGGAAGACAACATAGAAGCAGGCATCATTAAGAACAGGTTCCTCTTGCTCCATCTCCGTAAGTCCACATAAGGTAAAAGACCTATATACACTTCTGGGATGCAAACTGTGTATCAGAAAAGATTCTAGAACAGTTTAAAAATAAAGTCATTGCAACATACCAGATGAGGAATTCTATATGGGGAGGAGTAGCTGGGCTGCTCTGTAAGTCTCTGTCTGGGTGAATTGTTGGGGAGAACATATTTTTGTGTAACATTCATTTTATAATGGCCCTTATTATTTTATTCTTTTAACCAATATTTAATAAGCCTCCTTTCTATGCCAGGCTCTCTGCTAAGCACGGCCCTATGCTGGTGACTAAAGCAGAGGTGGCTGACGTACCTGCCATGGAGGCGTCATCCAGCCTATGCTAATAATATCCCAGCGACTCCCACCTCTAGGGGTCACCAATGAACGTGAAGGTGAGATCAGTCACAATAGCCACTGTCCTCCTGAAAAGAATGGGAGGTGTGGAGGGTTCCTCCCTTCCCAGCACTGTATGGGACAAAGGCCTGAGGTACCCACCTCCGTGGGATGAGATGGAAGCTCAGGAGACAGGAAGAAAAGATCCTCCCTTTCTCTTTCTCCCTCACCCCAACCACATCTCTCTTTTTCTCTTCCTGAAATTAATTTATAAATCATTTTGATTTTAGGTTCTGGTGACTTAGAAAAACTTAGATAAAAGACAAGCAATTTCTTGTGGCCTTTTTCTGGTATGGAGAGTCTAAATAATTTAAAACACAATGAAAATATTTTCCTTGAAAGTGAATGTTATTGATAAATATCATCATTCTTCATTGTCATTCGTCATTGGTCACTTACTGATATTCAGTGCATTCCAAACAGACAGATGTCGGCATGTGCATCTTGTGAAATTCCCACAGCTCTGCGGAGGTGTTCATATCCCCCTTGTACAGATGGAGGAAAATGGAAGCTAAGGCTATGCGTGTGGTTTGCCCAGGGTCACACCTCTAACAAGAGGAAGGACCCAGATTAGATTAGATCCTCAAAGCTATCAATCATGCACCAGTTGCCCAGATTAACTGCATTCACTGAACATTACATGCCTCTGATAAAAGTTGCCTGTAGGAGGATTCATTGAATTTCTCTCCTTTCCCCTCGATTTATCCCCAAATATAAATAAAATCAGAGTTTCTATTAAGGGTGACTTCAGAACATGAAAATGAGCCTGAAGCATGATGACAACTTGATGTATTTTTAAAATTTTTTGTGTTTTTTAATATAACTCTTTTACCTCCTAAATTTACACAAATAAAGTTTTTAAAAAGAGAAAATAGATGTTTACAAGTAAACGCATGCTAATTTCAGTGTTTTCCAAAGAACGTCTGTGTGGTTTGCTTTGATGAGCAGTATGACCGTAGAGATTGATGAGTCCTGAGAGAAAGAGGTCACGTCTGCATACAAACCAGGCATGTCACCAGTCACAGAGAGCTGCCATTTGTCGAGGTACTCCACACCAGGAAACGTAAAATCAGATCTTCGAAAGCCAGCACTATACTGGGGGGCTGTGTGTCAGAGAACAGGTGTATTTCCAAGCAAGAGTGACTCCGATGGAACGACCTCCCCCTTTCACAGGACCTGCAATATGCCGGTTAACTACAGAACAGCCTTTGGGTGGAGAGAGAGATTTGCTGTCGTAGAGGACATTTCCTCATTCGCGAAGGCAAGGAAAGAAAGGACTGCAGAGCCTCTTTCAGCAGGAAACCACTGCCTGCATGTCTCAAGAATTTTAACTTTTCCACTCTCGTATTTTTCTTCTGAGTATGGGTTTTAGTGTCCACTAATGACAGCATCCCTGAATTTGATTCCTTTGCTAGGCATTATAAATAAGTGAAGGGAAGCTGTGCTTGGCTCTCTGGGGGGCCCAGGCATTCCTCACAGCACTTGTAGTTAACCTAAGCTCTCTCAGTGTTTCCCTTTGTAAAATCTATCTTTGGCTGATTTGTATTTTCACTGTAAGGCTTCTTTGTTTCATGGGCTTAGTATTTTTCTGAGTCTCATGTGCTCAGTATTCTCGGAAACATGAATATTTTGAAATAGACTGTTAAGAATGAAAAAGGATTTCACCTGGCTAACTTTTTGTTAAGGTATAAGAAAAACAAAATTTCACTTTTAAAATGTCAGGTGCCTGACGTGTACACTATTTAAAGACGATATGTAAACATTGGTTTGATTACAGGGGAATAGACTCTTTGGTTTTATTGATTCAAAGGTGCGTACTAATTGCTTTTCGATAGTTGCATTAACTTTCTATTTGGAAAGTTATTTCCTTTGACTCCCTGAAACTTGCCTGAGGGTCCAGTAATCACTATTGTGCATATGGAGAGAAACTAAAGAGAGAATGACCAACGTCATCTAACCTTGTCTCCTCAAATCCTTGCACAGTGATGGAGGCATAGCAGGTGTTCAGAAAGTTGAAATGAATGAATGTGGCTTCTTTCCTTAATGTTCATGGAGTTATTTAGAGAGACAGAGAGAAAAAAAGAATCCTTGATTGACACTGGGTCTGTAAAACACAGCAGTGGGCTCCTTCCCATCACATCACCTCCCCAAAGGTGGATTCTGAAAACTCTCCCAAGGCCGGGTCCCAGGATTCACCGGGCAGCCCTCTGACCTGCGCACTCACTGCAGAAGGTGCCCGAGAGAGCAACCCCGGAGTCCACGGTTCCCCTGAGGAACCAGCGCAGCATCCGCCCCACGTGCCGACCTCAGACACGTGCTGGGCAGCGTTTTCGGATGCCGACAGCAGTTGGCTCTCATTAGAGACGCAGATATTGTCATCAAAGTTCAAGCAGGATCAGAGACAAACAGTTTGAAACATAACACTAAAAATGTGGCTGTGGCTGCCAATTATTTCCAGTAAGCCTCCTGTGTCGGTGGAGTTGAGATGCCCGTACTGGGTCATGAAAGGAGGAGACGCAGGGCTCAGAGCTCACAGTCTTCGGTGCCACCCCTTGGGTCAGGCGGTTTACGTCAGACTGCAGTGTCTCCTCTCCTGGAGATGTCATGTACCCTGCAGTTCCCCTGTGCAGGGAACCCAACTTTTCATTCCTGTTTATTTGCTGTAGATCTCAATCTGTGAGCTCTAGATAATGACAATAACATTTTCCTCACTTAAAAGGCAGATAAAAGCAGAAGTTTAGGGCATACAATGGTCCGGTAAGTTTGAAAATGCAGTGTTTTGTTAACAGTGTAAATTACTGTAGTGGTTAGTTGTTACAATTATTTTATTTCTTATTTACAGTACAGTTGATTGAAGGTCTTACTCTCTCCGTAAACAATTAAGAAAGATTTTTCAACTTTTTATTCTCTTGAAACTTATACACATAAAAGAATGGTTGCATCTTATGGTAATATTTTATTTGAAGAAAATGTTAACAAATTAACTGACACCTTTAAATGATTCCTCAAGAAATCCATTCTCCTGGAATTAGAAAAAGAATTTTCTTTTTGCAGCTGGGGAATTTGCTAAATCTGCAGAGTGAAAGCAAAAATGAGGCTCAGTGATTTCCAGTTCCATGGATCTGTCCATGAGACTTTGCTCCCTGCCTGGTGACTCTGGCAGACACGCCACTTGTCTACCCAATATCAAATGTCCTTTCTTACTAAGAGAACCCCAGTTGCATCAGAAATGGCAACATGCACAAGTAACAACTACATTTTCCAGCATCTATTTCAGCCAACTTGTTCAATGAGTGAGGCTTCAAGAAATGTTCGCATCTGCCTTATCACTCTTGACCTGTTTGCTCCTTCTTCTAGCTGGGATGTGGGTGTGGGAGCTGAGGGTGCAGCAGCCGTCTGGTCGGAGCCAAGTATGAGGGCACATGCCCAGGGTAGCAGCATAAAGACAGAGGGAGGCTGAGACAGGGATAATACAGTGGGCCCTTCAGAAAAGTCTTGATCTGCCTATATCTACCATTTTCAGTAGAAAAAAAAAAACCTTGTATTTGTTTAACCTGCAGTTATTCCGGTTCCTCCTACCAACTGAATAGATTTCCTACCTGAAAAAGTGTCACAATGATGCAGTTCTTCAGTGAGTCAGAAAGATTAAGAAAATATTTTCTATCAATTATGTATAAGATCGCTCTTCTTAGAGTTTGCTGTTTGGAACAGAAAACCACCCGCCTGTTGCAGTGCCTGGTTTGTTGATGGGGTACTGTCCTCTTCCACACTAGGCAGAGCTCTGTTCAGTTTTCACTTGCTCACCACCAAAGGCAAGTTCTTTGCCAACAGTCCAAGCATTCAGAGGTTTGTTGTGATTGTGTATTTCTCATATGCTCCATAAAATCAGCATCGTTTCTCCTCCAGGTTGAACCCCTGGGATTCTGTTTATCTTCGTTACTCTGTACTTAAAGTGGAACATTCTGTGCTAACTTAATGAACATGTGATTTATAGCTGACAAACTGTCCAACCACTGCCTGAGACAAGGGATTTTTCTCTACTGATTCAAAAATAATACTCTTTGCTAGAGTATTGACACAGCATGACTTGCCCCTGGTGATGGAGACAACTTCCTTGTCACTGTTGTGCCAAACACCTTTAGCTTTTCTCTATTCCTCTAAACAGGCTTTATAGAGAGGGCACAACATGAAAAAAATTACAACCAGCGGTGGCACAAAAAATGTGGTGTTTAATCAACACTCTTGATATTAAATAGTGATGAGGCAATTTACTAAAATATTAATTTGTCTGTGTCGTCTTTGTTTTTTCCCTCTATGCCACTCAACCTAGCACTAATCCCTCCTTCTTGAAATTTTAGGAGCTGGGGTGTCCTTTAGAAAGTAGAAGCTTTCGGCTGGGCGTGGTGTCTCACGCCTGTAATCTCAGCACTTCGGGAGGCCAAGGCGGGTGGATCACAAGGTCAGGAGATGGAGACCATCCTGGCTAACACGGTGAAACCCCGTCTCTACTAAAAATACAAAAAATTAGCTGGGTGTAGTGGCACTCACCTGTAAACCAAGCTACTCAGGAGGCTGAGGCAGGAAAATGGCGTGAACCTGAGGCGGAAGTTGCAGTGAGCCAAGATTGTGCCACCGCACTCCAGCCTGGGTGACAGAGCGAGACTCCGTCTCAAAAAAAATAAATAAATAGAAAATAAGACAAAATAAACCTTCAATATTTTAGTATACATTGCATTACTCCTGAAGGAGATCTCTCCTCATTAGAGCACCGTGAGTATTATTTTCTCATAACTCAGTCCTGCCTTTATTCTCCTGTTCCTTAATGCCAATGCTTGGGCATAGAACACTCACTGAAACAGGCAATTTGTATTAAGAAATGTACATTTATTGGTGCTTGGTGCTGGCAATTCAGGATATGGTAGCAATAGTGATAAAATAAATTGTGAGGTGGCAGTAATCTGTGGGTTTTACTGAGGTTTCTAGACAATATTCAAGATACGAAACAAGTAGCTTGTCATAAAGCGTAATTTGTTATGTAGATTAGAACTGAGAATTTTGAGATGGAGAAAAAAGAGAAATGAGGTGAAACGGTCTCTGTTTTGCCTAGAAATAATTCTCTCTAATGATTTGAACTAAAGCAAGCGAATCCGTTATTACCTTCACTGTATATGATGCAACAAAAACCAGGAGGAGGAAACATGATGCTCTCAAATGGGGCTCGCGTCGCTTACAAAATTGAGTGTGCATTAAGTGCAATATATGTGTGAGTGTAAACTTGTTTTCCATAAGAGGGGCAGTTCTATTTAAGTAAAACCCAGTTCCAAGGCAAGGTGTTTGATTTAAATTCAGTCTTCTTACTAACAATTGGAGTAAGTGAATTCAATGAAATTAAGTCTGATTTGGGACAAGTTCTCCTTTTCAGCTTCCTGGTAAACACTGTGCTTGGTTTATTTGCTGTGAGGCTGGGAACACTGGCACATTTAATCTCAGGACTGGTACTCACGGAACGCCAGCAACCCCAGCCACTCCTTGGTAATCAGTATCTTACGATGACAACTGGTTGGTGACAGGAATCTTTTAACCACAGAAACCAATGCAAGAATTAGAAAACAGAAAACACTCTCAAATATGACTACATTTTTGAGGCATTCTAGGCCTTCTGGAATTTCCCTTGGCAATTTGTACATACCATAACCTGCACTTCCTGGGCGAGAGTTCACAGAGACACATGGCAAAAAGCCTAGTTACATCATACCATTTGAAACCAGTTTGTGGACAGTTTGTATTTCAGAGCCAAACCTGTTTTATAATTAAAATAAAAATCTCAGCACCATGTGTAAGAGAAATTAAAAGGTATGTTTATCAAGAAGGAGCTAGAATTTTCATAGTATAGTATCTGATAAAAAATTAGGAGCAGACTTTAAAACCCGATGGTGCCACGGCTTGACTAGCGTTCTCTGAGACCAGAACCAGAGGTCATATTACCAAGGACTAAAGAAACAGATAAAGTGCTTAAAGTGGAAGGAAAAGTCTAGAAGTTAGGCTGAGTGCATTGAACATGTCCTGAGTGGATGAACTCATTCCTTTAGGAAGGATGCTCTTGACATGGCGTTCTGTACGTTTCCGTGTTCCCATTCCAGAGCTTAATACGTCTTAAAGGCTACAGATCTCCTAAGTCTTTCAGGTTTTGTTTTGTTTTTGTTGTTGCTTTTTTTAAAACCAGTTCTCAAGGGAGACTAGTAATAATACATCTGCTGATTTTAGGTCTGAGGTTTGCATATGACACTTCAACCAGGAGGATGACCAATAGAGTTAATTAGTGGGTGTTGATGAGGATGGGGGAGTGGGGCAAGGAGTGGAAGCAGCAGGGAGAAGCAGCAGCCACAGTGGGGTCACGGAAATTGCCGCTCCTTGTTCCTGTGCAGGGGGCCACGGTGCACTGTTGTCACCGCTCCTGTTAATGGTTCCATCACTTGAGTTAGAGGTTGATAACCAAACTTATGTGAATTATTCTCTTTGAGTAATAAAAGGAAGTCTAAATTACTCCATCTTGGCAGCCATATCAAAGACCGGAAAATGCAACAGAAAGATGCCCATGGTAATGTCGAAACTGAGCTTTCATTTTGGGAGCTGGGAAGGTAGCAAGAATATAGACCAGGTGGGGCAGGTAAAGATTGAGCCCAAAGCATCGGCTCCCCTTTTTCTGCTATCCACCACTCCCATTCATCCTTCCCCCATTCTCAGTACACACAACCCACCATCCAGCGATATGCTTTTCTTTTCCTTTCTTTTTTTTTTTTTTTTTTTTTTTTGAGACGGAGTCTCGCTCTACCGCCCAGGTTATAGTGCAGTGGCTTGATCTTGGCTCACTGCAAATTCTGCCTCCCGGGTTCAAGCAGTTCTCTTACCTCAGCCTCCCAAGTAGCTGTTATTACAGGCACCTGCCACCATGCCCGCCTAATTTTTTGTATTTTTAGTAGAGACAGGGTTTCACCATGTTGGCCAGGCTGGTCTCAAACTCCTGATCTCAAGCAATCTACCTGCCTCAGCTTCCCAAAGTGCTGGGATTATAGGCGTGAGCCACCGCACCCAGCCATTCAGTGATCTATTTGCTCTTACCAAGGCATTTTCTTTTAGTAAACTGTTAAATAATTCTTCACCTGCTCCCACTTCCCAAATCTTTAAAATTTAATTTGATGAAGCAAATATAGTGATAGTGGTGATGATTTCAAATCTTCAAATGTAATAATCATCTAAGTTTCAGCTGGATATTTCTAACCTAGTTTTTTGCTTTATAGAAGAGTTTACAAATCAGTATGTAAAAGTCTTACTGTGCAAGTAATAAACGGAGCATCACAAAAATAAACACAGTCCTTTAGTTCTAAGAGACCACTTCTTTTTGGGGCTTTTAATCTCTTTCTTTGAATCTAATGTTTAGTTGTGGGAAAATTCAGTGTGATATTCTTTGCTCCAAAAGGTATTTTATTGGTTGCATGAGTTTTTTTCTTGAGGTATGTTTTTGCCCTTCTGTTATACTCTGGCTTTTTATAGCATAATGAGAACAATGACCTCATTCTCTCCAGTTGATAATAATAATGGCACATTTTTTATAACTTGAAAAGGCGTCTGCTTATTGATATGAGAGTTAAAATTAACTATAACACAAGAGTTAGCCATCGCATACTTCACCTTATCTTGCAGGCCACAATAAATAGGATGGAAAACATGGAAAGCTTGTGGTTAATCTTTGTAAATGATAATCTGTGTTCCTGCAGAGACCTTTACCTTCTTTTTATGCTTTATTTCATAGCAAAAAAATTAAACAAAGAACCCCATGTTGTTAAATGTAGCCCTTTCTGAATGGTACAAACAACACTAAAAGGGGGAGAAAATTAAAGTCTTATAATGAAGAGGTTATATTTAATTCACAATCATAGCATTTGATAGATTAACAAAAATGTAAAAATTGACAAGCTGGTCTTCCACACTTTGGAGGTGACACACGTCTTCCACCTAGGTCCACACTCTAATTACATTTTCTGAATATAAGTCTGCTTAGAAATCATAAAAATGCTGTTAAAACTGGAGGTTTAATTCTAAACAAGAAGAAGGATGATAAGTGAATTTAAAGACCCTGGCAAGACAAAAAACTTGAAAGCTGAATAATTAAAATAATCTTATGCAATTGCACTAGTATTTCTAAACTAATCTGTGAAATAACTTAATTCTAAACAAATAAGAAGGCAGTATATTAAGTATGTGGTCTTTTTGTTTATGAATTAAAACTGTGAGTACATTGAATTGGAGATAGTGATAAATTCCAGAAGGAAATAAGGATAGGACGTTGCACAGTATTTTAATGATCCATCCACGTACCTGTCTCCCTAACTGAATTAAAATATCCTTATAAGACTGCGTGTCATTTTTATCTCTTTTTTTTCAACCTCAGTACCCGACATTGCCTGGCACACACAGGCACTCCAGGAAGGTTTATATTATACACATTGTTGAGAGAAGGCAGATCCCATCATTCCTATTCTAGGCCACTGCTCTTTAAAAATGTTTAATGCCATGCTTTCCCTGATGTGCAAATCCATGTGAAGGGATGTGCCTTTAGCCTAATCAGCATGGTACACATTAAGATAATAGATAATTTAAGCTACTTGAGAGCTTCCCATGATTCCTTCCCTATCCCACCTCTCCACTGGCCTGGCATGCAGGGCACTGGCACAGGCAGGATGAGGGGGCATAGTGGTAGGCACTAGACCCGTGAGCAGGTTGGGCTACAAGAGTCCCAGGGGCTCTGCAAGAGAAGGCGGATGCATACTAACAATAAATTGTACCAGCTGCCCAACTGTAATTATGTTCAGGCTGAACCACCAGTCCAAAGTGTCAGGTGTATTTGAGAAGGGAAGACAGCCCCACCACCCCCCTCAATGGAGGTGAAGCAAGAGGGGGACCTGAGGTTGAAGGACAGAGGAAGAAGAGGCAACCTTCCTCACACCAGGGCAAAAATAATCCTGTAACGTGGAACGTTCATCCAGGAAATATGTATTTCTCGCATATTGTGTGTGAGATACTATTAACTGTTTTAAAAATACATCACAGGCAGTGGCTACCTTCAATGAGCTAAGAATTTTATAAAGAAGTCAAGGGCTTAGATAAGTGCACCACAAGGTAAGCAGTGATCTCAGCCACAAGAGGGATCTAAGCGGACCTTGTGTTTGGGAGAGGAAATTCCCTTGGCAGTCATGCCATCATGGTGAGCCTGGACTCCCATCTTGGGACCCACCAGGTCGCAGTCCTTACTGTAATATAAATGCAATTTGCTCAAAGTCAAATCTATCCTGTCGCTCTCGTGCCTCTACAACCTGTCAGTAGCCATTCTTCATTGCTTTTCAGATCACTGAAACCCCACCCCATGGCCTACAAGGCTCAAGGCCCTGCAGAATCTGCTTGTATGCAGTCTGAAGCTTCTAAGCCCCGCACCTTCACACCGGATCTGTAGTCATGGCCCAACTCCTACTGGGTCCCCCTGTTGCTGTTGCTCTTAGTAGTAATGCTTCTCTCTCTCTTTTGCACTTGCGTGCATACACACACACACACACACAAACACACACACACCCCCCCCCTGTTTTTGATTCAATTTGTATAGTGTTTCCGGAAATTGCCTTCCTCTGCATACTCTCTACTCTGGTAGTTGCTGTGGTTGTAATGCTCTTCTCCCTGCTCCCAGCACCTTGTTCATGCCACCATCATCTCTCATCTGCACTATTGCCAGCCTTGCCCAGCTTCCAGTTGCCCCCTTGTATCAAGTATCCACACAGCAGGCAAAGTGTTGTCTATAAAACAGAAGTCAGGGCCAGGCGCAGTGGCCCGTGCCTGTAATCCCAGCACTTTGGGTGACTGAGGCGAGTGGATCACGAGGTCAGGAGTTCAAAACCAGCCTGGCCAAGATGGTGAAACCCTGTCTCTGCTAAAACTACAAAAATTAGCCAGGCGTGATGGCAGGCGCCTGTAATCCCAGCTACTTGGGAGGCTGAGACAGAAGAATCACTTGAACCTGGGTGGCAGAGGTTGCAGTGAGCCGAGATCGCGCCACTGCACTCCAGCCTGGGCAACAGAGGGAGACTCCATCTCAAAAAAAAAAAAAAAAAAAAAAAAAAAATAGAAGTCAGATCTTTTTCCACCCCTTTAATTAAAATGCATCTGGAATAAGATCCAGATTCCTCTCTGGGACCGCTGAGGCACTCTGTTAGCTGCCTTCTATCTCCTGCTCCAGCCTCATCGTTTGAACCCTTCCTGTCCTCCCGCCATATCCTCTGCCCACATTAGCTTCCTTTTGGTCTCTCAAGCACTCAAAACTCCCTGTGACTGCACAGACTCACACATTCCGTACGCTCATGTGAACCAAAAATAAAATTCTAAGCCTCCCACCCGACGGATGGACCCCACCCCCCACCTTCAGCCAAGGCCATTCCAAAGAAACTTGAGAACATTCGTTCAGGTCACAGTGGGAAGTGGAAGTTGGACGTCCCTCCTTATACCCTCCTCCCTTTGGAGTTCAGGCACGGACCAGCATGAACATTAAAACAGAAATCTGCCGACAAAACACCCTTTATAGCAATAAGATACCAACAACATAGATAGCAGGTTCTGAAAGAAGTTGAAGTATTTTACCCCAAAATGTATTTCTTTGACATCTTTTGAAATAGCCCAGCAAAGCTGTCTCATGGGGAAAGTCTGCATTCTACAGAGAACCCCTTTCCCTTTCCATGTCTTTTCCCTGATCCAGGAGAGATTAAGCTAAGACTCTGGCATCTTTTTAAGTCTGATAAGGAACATTTACCATCTACTGTCTCTGAAGCTCGCTACTGGAGGCTTCACCTTGGTTCCCACGACTTCTTATCTTAACCCAGACCCTCCTTTCTATTGGGTCCAGGTCTTTAGATAATAACCTAACTCTTTCAACCAACTGCCAATCAGAAAATCTTTGAATTCACCTGGAAGCCTCCCACCTGTGGGTTGTCCCGCCTTTCCAGACTGAACCAAAGTACACCTTACATGTCTTGATTGATGTCTTATGTCTCCCTAAAATGTACAAAACCAAGCTGTAGCCCGACCTCCTTGGGAACATGTCCTCAGGACCCCCTGAAGCTGTGTTATGGATTACGGTCCTCACATTTGGCTCAGAATAAGCCTCTTCAAATATTTCACAGAGTTTGACCCTTTTCACCAGCACCAAGAACATTCTTCTCGCAGATGCTCCCACGAGTCTTCTGTTGAATGGGGTTTCAGCGTGAGTGCCAGTTCCAAGTGAGGCCCTTTCGAACCAGCCGAGCTAAAGCCAGCCCTCAGGCGCTCCTTTGTCACGTGCTGTCTTTATTGTCTGCATGGCACTCATTATTGAAATTATCAAGTATTAATTTGTTTACTTGTTTGTTTATTTACCACCATCCTCTGCTCTGGAATGCAAGCTCGTTAGGAGGAAAAACCGTATCAACCTTATTCATCCAGTGGCTGGTGCCGTCTTCGAGACTTATAGGATTCAACACTTGCTTCCCGAATAAATGAGCCAGTTTTCTTTCTCTTGCTCTTCTCCGTCTCCATTCGCTCATTATATGTTGTGTGATCCTATTTCATATCTAGTGGAAAGTTTTCTGCAACCTGCACCTGCTTATACAATTACAAGTGACCTTTTATATATAGACCATCTTTAAGCAACCTCCAGTGTTAAAAAGGAAAAATATGTTAATAATAAATTATGGAAGGATCTTGAGCATATTGTTAAAACTTTAAAGACTCAGTGTCATGTTTATCTGCCATTCATCTCTCTGCATGACTCAGTGTTTGTTTCTTCACCTGTTCGTTGTCTCTAAGCACCTGCTTTTGGAAATAATTGCCATCAGCACCTTAGTTTTTTGTTGATTATGCACTCCCTGCAGCTCGAAGTTTCTATTGCCTCTGCCATATGCTCCCATTTATTCACTGTCTTTTATAGGTCACCCATTGTGCCCCGCGCAGTGAGAAACAAAGGTGACTTAAAAATGAGCCCTGACCTCAGGAAGCTTGCAAACTGCTAAAAGAGATGGGTACTAAACCAGCAAACACAAGATGTATCATAGGATCTAGAATACACGTATTTATGGGGAATCGTGGGGGTCCAAACAAGACAGAGTGGTCAATTTTCCATGAGAATGAGAGAGGCAGGAATGCTTTAGAAAAGAGTGATCTTGCAGAGGAGGAACAGACGTTCCTAGCAAGGAAGCAAGGTTGGCAAAGGCTGGAGTTGTAAAATCGCCCAGCACTTTGAGGAACTGCACAGAGTGTGGGAAATGCAGGGTGTGAGGGAAGTGGATTAAGAGATAAGAGAGAGGCAGGCCCAGCGTGGAGGAGCAGCTAGGAGGATAAGGTATGCTCTGCTGAAACATTTGAGTTCTGTCTCATGGGAAAAAGAACCACTGAAAATGTTTACTTTCTACCCTAAGGAATCCCAAGAAAGTCACAGTCCATTCACAGAAGAATTCTTTTTCTTCAAGTTTTCTGACTGAAATAAGTCCAATTATGGCCATTAGTATATGTTTTTAAAGACCCAGCAGAAACCTTCTAACAAACAATAGACTCCTTAATCTCCAATAAGCCAAGTGTGTTGTTGTTTTGTTGGCAATTTCCTGCAACATTTTTCTCATGCTTGTTTTCCACTAGCCTTTTGGGTTCACCAAAACATTGTATATACTCATTATATTGTGTAAGTGGACTACAATCTCAAAAATGAGAAAAGTTCAAAGGCTTTAGAGGAACTAATAAATAATCAGTAATTTCAAGGCATCAATAGAGACTGTTGTAAATCTCCAGACTCCTGTTGACGTTCTTAGCCTCATTTTTGCTTTTACTGCAAGAAATAAATGAAGTTGTCACAAGGAAAGAAAATGAAAAGTTGTCACATTTTTTCCATACCTTTTGGATTTTCTCAAATTATTACACAGAGTATGGTCATGAAGCCAATTAATTCTTTAGTTAAAACGTGTTCCGTTTTATGTTTAAAAGTAAATTTTGATCTTACTCATCATGGTAGGTGATGTGGGTTTCTTTAAGCCTTGTCTGTGTCTCTCCCTTAGTGCCCCACTATGCACTGCTGGCATGCCTGAGAGATGTTGGTGCTTATGGCAAGCTCAGCTAAAAGGCATCTGGTGGAAAGGAAATGTGGCAAATGGCAAATCTGAAATACCCAACATATGCTAAGCATCTTATTTTACCATATTTTTTTTCTGCTGTATAAGGGAGAAAGGGGAGAAAAAGTGAGACTTTAAAATACAGAATTAAGTAGTTATCTTAGTTTGTTTTCTGTTGTTCTAATAGAATATCATAGACAGAGTGATTTATAAAGAATTGAGGTTTATTTAGCTTACATTTCTGGGGGCTGGGAAGTCCAAGACTGGTGAGGGCCTTCTTTACGTGGTGGAGGGCATCACCTGATGAAAAAGCAAGAGCTTTTCAGCTCAAGTCTCTCTTCCTCTCCCTGTAAAGCCACCAGTCCCATCGTCATGGGGGCCCCATACTCATGACCTTAGATAATCCTAATCACTTCCTGATATGGTCTGGCTCTGTGTCCAAACCCAAATCTCATCTCGAATTATATCCCTAGGTGTTGAGGGAGGTGATTGGATCGTGGGGGCAGTTCCTCCATGCTGTTCTCATGATAGTGAGGGAGTTCTCATGAGAGCTGATGATTTCAATGCGGCACTTCCTTGTTTTCTCTTACACACTCTCTCCTGCCACTCCTCGCTTTCTCCTACACACTCCCTCCTGCCACCTTGTAAGATGTGCCTTGCTTCTCCTTCACCTTCCACCATGATTCTAAGTTTCCTGAGGCCTTCCCAGCCAGGCAGAACTGTCAGTCAATTTAAACCTCTTTCCTTTATAAATTACCTAGTCTTGAGTATTTCCTTATGGCAGCATGAGAATGAACTAATATACTTCTCAAAGGCTCCATCTCCAAATACCATCAACATGTGAATTTGGGGATGAAATTTCCAACACATTAAATTTGGGGAATATTTCAAACCATAGCCGTAGTAAAGGAAAATAGAATATTTTAACTTATGACCCTTTTTAAAAAAAAGTTACTGGAGATGCTTTAATGCTATCAAAAATCTAGAGATTTATAAAGCTCACAAAGGATTTAGCTGTAGGCAAGATAGTGGGGTCATAAATGTGGGGGTTGCAGGGAAGAAGTGACTTCTATTTTGTATCTCCTACATGCCAGGCAGTGGTCTAGGCATATTAATTTTTAATCTTATTTATTATTTGCTATATGGTATTCTTGGGATTTTACCTAAAAGGAAGCGAAAACTCAATGGGTTAAGAAACTTTCCCTGGTCACATAGCTGTGTGGGAGGAAATGAAATTAGAATCTGGCCTGATCATGAAACCCATGACCTTTCTACTGCATGACACTGCTTATTCTAAACTAGGAACATCCTAGTTCAGAGGCATGCTTTAAATTGGACATTGGACTAAATGAGTAACAGAACGGAATGTGAGAAATGCACTGATTTGAACTCCAGTGTTTGTTTGAATCATATACGTTTTAAGAAACAGCTAAATTGGAGTGGAAAATACAACAGTGTTGTAATCCAAAATGTCGGTTTATACCTGACTTACATTTATTGTGCTATGTGCTGAGAATCACAAAGGCACATTTAATTTTATTAAACACAGTGATTCATTCCATAAACCTAACAACCAAGGCAGTGCCTTGTCATCTTTTGACAACTTACCATAGTTTACTTCAAGTAACCAAAAGAACATGGCGTCTTCATGCTAAGTAGGATCCCAGATGTCAATGACAACAGCAGACATCTTAGATAGGATGTATGGTGGTGAAGGAAGACTTTGGTGAGTAATAAGTTCTAGGATGGATTTGGTGGGAGTCCCAATATCTAATGAGGGTATAGACACATGGTTTCTATTCTGTCTTAATTCCTGGTGATTCTTCAGTGTTTGTATATACCGAAGAAAAATAGACCTCTCTTACTGTGCTTTTAGAAAATGCTTTCTCGAATGGTTTTTCAGAGAAGAAAATTTGTTACCAGATCAATGTACTTAAGGAAATGAAAAGTGCTTGATTAGCAGCCAAGGAGCCTCCTAATGAAATGACATTTCCCTCCAGGGATTTCAAGTGGTTAATAAAATCTAGTGCTGTCAATGCAAAGTGCTTATGTTTGCTATGTGCTGTGTTGAGGTACACTGGTAAACATTGATACAACATTAAGTGGAGCCCCAAAATAGATGAATGTGTGTGTCCACATATGTACTGGAGCAAAAGCTTTATCTACATGCCACACCTGAGTTGTGTAGCTGAAGGTAAATTTACCACACACACAGCTTCAAAAGAACTCTTCATAAACCTGACACCTTCAGAGGGGAAGGCCTCATTTACTAACCTGAAAACAGCAATAGCTCCTAAAATCCTGGAGAGAATGTAAGACTGTATTTCAAGGAAAAGTATGCCCTGGATCAGACAAAGCAGTTAATTCTTGGAGAAACTAATAATCTCTGATGGTTTCTACAGAGGCAAATAAACCATTAGACTGGTCTTTATTATTACATCATTTAAATGTGTCTATAAATATATAATGAGATTTTTTATTGTCTTTATGATGTCTTCATATAAATGTGTGTGTACAAAACACTCTTATTTTAAGTCTTAGAAACCCACTAATTCTAGTGGAAAACGTTTTAGTGTTACAGGAGAGTTTCATGGCACTCAAGGGCAAGGATGCATTTGGAATCAGGGACTAGCAAATTCTCTCTCAGTAAACTAACTAGCTAACTAACTCTCTCTCTTTTATTTCTCTCTGTGAAGCTCCTTCATTCCTCTTTCTTGTGGGGATTTCTGTAGCCTCCACAATTTCTAGTTGGGCATCTTTCCCATTAAGAGAAACACTTTGAGAGTAGAATCTCTTAACTTCAAATGCAGATTCACAGTAGACAGATTTCATTCTGTGAAAGCATTGTGATTCATTTCACAAACTGAATAACAAAGGCAGCGCTTTGTCATCTTTTGACAGAGAACCATACTACACCCTAAGTGACTGAAAGAAAACAGTATCTCAATGCTAAGAGTATCCCATATGTGAATCACACCAACTGTGTTCCTTGCCTGGCTTCAGACATCTGCTGTTCCCCGACACAGTGAGCTGTAGCCAGGAGCATGTCACTGGGCCATTCTAATGATACGAGGACAGGCTCACTTCCCCTCAAGAAGAAGCAGTGAGGACAATTCCATTTTTCTACTTCAGTGACCTCTTATAGTTAGATTTTAGTTCAAATGGGACCATTGCATTTCATGGCCAAACTTAAAAATGGACAGTTGTTACTCTTAGTCTTTTTCATATTCCCTGTGAATTGGTCCCTGCCTAAAATGTCCATTCTGCCACCCCCTTGCTGACCCACCACCTGCCTCAGAGCTGAGCTTAGGTTCTCCTTCCTCTGGGCTGACTTCCTCAACCACTCCCCTCTGTACTTCCGTGACACCTCATTGTTCATTCTTTAAAGAAACGCTTGTCACGCCCTTTAGTATAGAACCTGTTTGAAGACTGTAATGGATGATCCACCTATGGAGTATTTCATTTCAGAGACTATTCTTAAACTCTGACTCCTATAAGTAACGAGAAGTAAAGATGTGAATAACACATCTTTATTTCCTTCATCCATTTGGTGTTCACTGAAAGGTTTACCACAAGTCCCGGACACAAAGACTTCATAGTTTTGCCTTCATTTTAGAAAATACAAAAATAATTTTCCCTCTATTTCTTCCTCAAAACTCATTCCAGGTTCTTAGACAATCAGCTCCATTAAAAAAAATACATATTTTGGAACACTCCAAGTCTGAGGCATAATATTTGATTTATTTCTTTTATAATACCATATACACACATCTGGGAGAGTGAGAACTTTTACAATACAATACAGAGAAACAAAGTTTGCACTTATAGCTCACATGATTTGTTCGCATATTTCTTCCCAAAAGTGGGCAGAAGGTATACCTCATTAATGTATCCCTCTTATGTTCTCCTTTTTATACTCACAAGAAAGAAAGCATTATCCAGCTGCCCTAATCTGTCCCTGTGTGAATAGCTATCCCAAGCATGTTTCTTGGGGTGCATTTGGGGTGTCAAAGAAGTTCTGTATAGGAATGAACTAAAAGAAGCCAAGATCATACCTTAAAGAATACCTCAAAGACAGCATACTTTGTGCTTATCCATACAGATTTGGAAAAGGATACATACACTTTGTCCTATAAAACATTGCAGAAGTGGTTTTATTTCTTTTAGCTTTGATGTCTTCATCCATAAAATTAGCTTCATCATACTTCACTCCCCAGATGGTTGTGATGGTTGCTATTATTTATCTGAAACTCCAAGCATATATTATCATTTCCTTCCCCTTCTTCTTCAAGTTGAGGATGGCACTGAGAAGCCAGCTCAGGGCCACCACTAGACATGTGCAGGGAGAAGGTATTTTACATGCTGTACATACGCACCTCTCATTTCGTGTGTATTTGTGGGAGTTTATTTCCACTAATCCACTCCCATCACTTATATTTAAAGTGTGGTGACCTTCATGATCTCCTAAGGACCCCTGCAGGGTGGCAGGCACAAAGGGAGAGTGAAGACCAGAATCAAGGGATCAAACAACGACCCAGCATCCTCAAGTGGTGATTTGCACGGTGGTAAATAATTTAAAGCACTGTTTTTATGTTAAGGCAAGTAAACAAAAAGAGAAACCACAAAAACATTGTGTGCCAACTCTTCCCAGACACCAGGGTTTGAGTCCACATGCCTCTACTCTCAGGGTCTTGGGTGGACTTGAGAAGCCTGGTCTACTGAGTATTAGAGCCGTGAGCAGAATAACCTACGGCAGAGGCTAGAATCTGACAGCCCACAAATTCCACCTGAAGTGCAACTCAAATGTGGAAATCAGTTTTTCTCTTTAAAATTTTTCCTATCATTCAAGGAAATCTCTAGAAAGCTACAGCCGTATCAAAACTGTGGAACACAACACTGCAAAACAACCACATGACCTGAGTTTTCTAGGATGGACTCAAATTAAAATGTTCCCACGAATATGATCGTATTTGTTAGACTATGGACTCCATTTTTTGGGTGGTGACCTTACCTATACCTGTGGAAGAAGCAAATGATCTGGGACTAGAGAGAATAGTATCTCACTCTGCCGATACCAGTCTAGAATAAGAGGTAGCATTGAGGTTGGTGAACCTACAGCAATGGGCCGAAAGCACTAGTCCTTAACCTATTTTCTGTTCCATCCTGCCTGAGTGATGAGTGACTTAGTGGCCTTAACAGAGGGTGTGTTAGAATGTACAAAATAGGAGCAGAATTTACAGTTTTAGAGAGTGCCCTGGGGATGTTTACAGGGATCAGCTGCCTGTAGCTGTGTTGACGCCATGGATTTTTGTGACTAGGCTAAATGTATTAAAAGCTTTGAATTATAGTACCCCGAAAGGATTTGTTCATTTATCAAACAATTATCTTCTGGTATGAGCTAAGCTCTATGTTATGCAAGGGCCCCTGTTACATACATGAAGTTTTTCTCTACAGTCTTGTTTTAGTCAGGGTTCTTCAGAGGGACAGAACTGATAGGATATATGTATGGGAGTTTATTAGGTATTAACTTACATGATCACAAGACCCCACAATAGGCTGTCTGCAAGCTTGAGGGGCAAGGAGAACCAGTCTGAGTGTCAAAACTGAAGAACTTGGAGTCCCATATTTGAGGGCAGGAAGCATTCAGCGCGAGAGAAAGATGTAGGCTGGGAGGCTAAGCCAGTCTTGTCTTTTCACATTCTTCTGCCTGCATTTTATTCTGGCTGTGCTGGCAGCTGAGTAGATGGTGTCCACCAGATTAAGGGTGGGTCTGCCTTCCCCAGCCACTGACTCCAATGTTAATCTCCTTTGTCAACACCCTCCCAGACACACCCAGGATCAATACTTCATATCCTTCGAGCCAATCAAGTTGACACTCAGTATTAACCATCACAAGTCTTCTACAGGATGTAATGTTAAAACAAAACAAAAGTGAATATGATTTTTTAAAAAAATCCCCTAAGGACAGCTTGTAAGTGTAACCCCTTGCTTATTCCTGTCTCATAGAGATGACCATGACTCAATCCACTTTTACTTTATAATCATATTATTATATTTCCTTAAAGAGATGTAAAAACACGGGACAATTTTAAAAATACCTGTTTCTAAATAAAATTGTAAACACCAAATCATGGTCTTTGTGGTAGTTGAAGGTGAATTTCTTCATTTCTGGGAAGATACAGGTTTTCTGAGTTTAACAATAGCCACGTCAGAGGCAAAATACAGAAGATAAGCCACTCATCTTCTCCGCTCTTAATGATTTTTAAAAAGTGTTCTTGGTATTAGCCAAGGGTCCCCAGAGAATATATGTTTTATACATATATATGGATATTTATTATAGAAATTTCTTCATGTTATTATGGCAGCTGGGAAGCTCCAGGATCTGCTGTCTGCAAGCTGGAGAACCAGGAAAGCCATTGGTATCTCAGTCTGAGTCTGCGAGCCCAAGAACCAGAAGCACCAACATCCGAGGGTGGGAGATAGATCGGTGTCCCAATTCAACCTGAGAGGGAGTCAGTTTACCCTCATGTGCCTTTTTGTTCTATTCAGGCCCTCAACAGATGAGATGATGCCCACACACCCTGGGGAAGGTGGATCTTTTTTACTCAAGTCTATCAATTCAGATGCTCATCTTTTCCAGAAACACCCTCACAGACACACTCAGAAATCACGTTTTACCAGCTATCTGGGCATCCCATAGTCCAATCAACAAGTTGCCACATTAAAATTAACCATCACATGCTCTTAAGCATATTTCAACCACACCAAATAAAACTAGAGTCTTGTAAAACATATGATATACACACCTCAGTGGTTTTCAGCATAGGCAGTTGACCGGGCTTACTTGCTCAAAGGAGAGAAGATGGGTTTTTAATATCATTCACAAATCAAATTCATGAAGTCCCTTTTTTGATGTAGGAGAACACAGCTATCATTGCAGCAAAAGTTTTCCAAGGCCAGTGATGCCAGGATACCAAGGAGCTACATGCTGTCATTTGCTTGAGTCTCTCTGACAACCATGAGGACACTTGTTTGTAAAGTTGTTAGACTCTCGACATATGGGACAAGCCAGCAGAATGTTAGACTTCCTATAATATCTCAGCAAGACTGCCTTGAGAACTCATGGCATGTGGATGGTTCAGGGAGTTGAGTGTTTTTCCCAACCCAGTCATTACCAATTATACATCCCACATGAAAGTCGCTTTAGCATTTTTCTTTATTTTAGGGGGAAGTGGTGACTCATGCCTGTGGGGCAAGATGAGAACATAGGTCTCATAGGTATCTTTAAACCAGGTTCGCCTCTGCTCCACATTTGTGCCATGAAAGAGCTTCATTTCATAACAAGCCAGAGACCAATTCTAAATCAGGATCTGCACAGTCCTGAAGAATTGAAGGCTATGCAATTGCAGTCATTGCCAGCGTGGGTGTGGATCAAAAAGCAACGTAGAAACCCTTACGCCATCGCAGGCAGCTTGTCTCCTCTGCCCCAGTTGTTCTTGTAATTTTAACAACCATATGCTTATCTTCCGTTTTCTGGCAGCCTAGAACTGTTCTTTATTTCTTTTTTAGTCTCAATAGAAATTAAGTGGTTTGGCCATCAACATTCCTGTCTGTCGTCTCTCCGTCTCCTGTGAACAGGACCAGATGGAATAAGCTCTTTGATAGTTACACATTCATTGGAATTGAAATAATGGGCTGCTGATTTTCTGTTTTATAGGCAAAGTCCCAGGCCTGCCCCTGTGAGAGTGTGGCCTGCTTGGCTACTGTTTTATTCTGCAACAAAGGGGTGAAGCCTCAAAGATTATGTCTAAAAGAGTAATCACAGAGACAGGAGAGGGTTTACTCAGAAGCAAGAATTTCAGAGCATATGAGTGAGGAATTAGCTGTACTGGAGTGGACTCATTTTATGATGGGAGTACTCTCACAATCTCAAAAAAAAAAAAAAAAAAAAAGGCAGGGAGAGGGAGAATGGCAAGCGACAATCTAACCCAGTTTGAGTGGTCAATTCAGAATGTGACTTGGAATTCATAAATTCTTTATCTGTCGATTGGACAGAAATAATGAAAAAGATCTTTTCATTAAGGAAAATCCTACTTCAAAATACAATGGGCTGAGCCTTGCAACGTCTCCAGTCAGCATTCGCAGTGGCCTTGGTGAAGCTCTGGTGGCTCCATTGTGTAGTGTCTGCTCTCCACAATGGCAACAGGGCCAGCAAGGGTGTCCCAAGATGCCAGGAGCTTTACTAGACCCTGAGCAGGAAAAAGCCACTCTTTCAGTCTGATAGAGCCCTAACTGGACAGGGTCCTGGAACAACAGTGCTTGTTTCAGTAAGGGCCAGCTATATAAGAGGTGGTTCTAACATCATTCTCATGATTGATGGGCATTGCCCAAAATAAACAAACCAACCAACCTTTTCGTACCACCTAGCAGCGGTCAAGTCACTGTGACACAGATGTGTCACTACTCTGTGCTTCTTTAATATAAATAAGCCACAGCTAGTGAACGGGCTGCAAGAGATATTTTAGTTTGGTTCATCTCAGTACATCTAATAATCTCAAGCAACTTGAAAATGTTTAGGACATATTATCTATAGAAATGAAACTTAGTACTGAACCCAGCAGACTTAACCATCAGATAAAAGGCTCAAACTCTGTCAAGAAATGTCCTAGACAGGTATGGTGGTGGGTGTCTATAGTCCCAGCTACTTGGGAGGCTGAGGTAGGAGGATCCGTTGAACCCTAGAGTTTGAGTCTAGCCTGAGCAATGTACGGAGACCCTGTCTCTTAAAAAACAAAAAAAGAAAAATAAAGAGATATCCTTGTAAAGAACATTTAAAACTTGGACTTAATTCTGAACCATTAGAATTTTCATTTGTGTGACAGCTTTTCTAATACTTTTTAAAAGTTTACCTTTCATAAATTTGCGTCCATTTGAATTTTCATTTGCATTCAAGTTGATTTCCTGATTTCAAAATCAGAGTCACAGCAGTTGTTGACATGGAAAAAAATTTGCCAAAGCAGAAGTTGGGATGGCATGTCACATAGTTTTTCATGAGCTAAAAGTTACCATTCCTTGTTCAATAACTTTTACTTCTCTTTTATTCCATGATACTGGGGGTTCTGTGGTTAAAGGCACTTAGGAATTCTTGCAGACTGGCTTTCCCCAGAATACCCTTGAAGCCCAGAATCATCATGGGGACCACTACAGACTTGACCTGGATCCTAGAGCCTTTATGAAAAAGTCATCACCACACATCCCCTTCTCTGCCTCCATTCCACTGTACTCAGATAATTTGGGGATATCTGAGACTGGAGCTTAAAGCATAATTCTAGAGGAGTCTCTGAGTCTTTCGAATTTTCTGGGTGGCCCCAATCCCAAACCATGACCTGGGGACAAATTTGGGGGCTTCTTAAATTTCTCGGAGAGTTCAGATCCCACAATGCAGGCCAGGTCAGCCCTACGTCTTGGCATGAATGTGAGAAACCTGTGGAATGCCAAAGGACTGATAACTCTAATCTGAGACATGCTCTTTGCTCTTTGATGAGACTAGCCATCAAAAATGACAGTAGAAAAATCTTAGTCCTCGCCTATGAAGCCAGTTTCTGGATTATAATGAACAGATCTCCTTAGATGTGAGCCCAGTACTTCTTCAGTTCATTCCAGAGCTCTAGGGTACAACTTACTGCTTGGAATAACTCATTGCTAAGCAGTCTGCAGGGTTTAAATGGTCACATTCCTTATGGAGTCAAGGTTGCTATAATCGTTGCTGCCGTCTACAGCAGCTCTGGGAAGGGCAACAGGGTGGAGTGGAATTTCACACATGCCATATGTCGCTTACTCATCCTGCGAGATCTGGCTTGGACTTGCTGCAGTTGGGAGGAGAGGAGGAGGTATGTCTGGATGATACAATCACAGGGACCCCAGATCCTGCGAGAATGGCTTCTGAGCTATAATTGTTCACCATTGACGCATGCATTCAGCTTGATTTTCTGGTCCCGGCATTTCGGCACTCAGCAGTCACCTCCACACTGGGCAGAGTGAGAATTTGGTGCACCGATCCAAAAGATACTGAAGGCATTTTAAAAGGAAACCAGTTCAGTCCCTTTTCTCCAATCCCAAAGAAAGTGTCCACTTACTAGCGAGAAAAAACAAAATTAGATTTGGATTTCTTATCTTCGAACAGATTGTTTCCTATTAATTGAGGCTCAAATACAAAGTGGTGAAAGTTCACTGGAGTGGACTTACGTTATGACGGGAATACTCTCCGAATCATCAACATTCAATCTATTATTAAACGCAAGATAAGTGTAAGTTTTGGGGACAGAAGTCATCTAATTGTTTTATCCTTTGCCATCTTTTATTATAAAAAATCTTGTCTTTATCGCCACTCCTGCCACACCAAAGAAACCGCAGGGAGCATGGCCCCAGTGAGTCATGTTTTTATTCTGGATATTCTCACCAACAAAAGGTGTGGTCATTCTTTCCTTTCCTAGTTTGGCTTTTTCTCTAAATTTAAATATCATACATGAAATTTTCAAACACAAATGCCCTTGGAGATTCTGAATCATAACCCCATTCTCCTCCTTCCCCCTCTCTCCCAAACTTTCCCTGGTTTGAATGACAAGCCTGGGGGAAGGAAATAGCAGTTTAAGTTGATTAATGGAGCACTCAGCAGAGGTCCATGCTTCCTATTCTCTGCCTTGCTTTCTACCTCATTGAATACATGTACACCATTATTTCAGTCTTGCTTCGGGCTTTACCAGTGAAATTGTTCCCAGTAGGATTGCCAAGGCCCTTTTGGTTAGCCTTAACCAAATGGTAGTCTCAGTCATGTTTTAAAGTCAGGTTTATGAAAGTATAATTTATATACAGTATTCATCTTTTTTAGGAGTACAGATAAATGAATTTTGAAACATGCATCAAATTACAGAACTTCCAACACATCAATGTATAGAAAATTTTCATCACTTCCAAAAGGGTCCTTGGCCGGTTCAGTTGATTTTCTTCCTGACCCCAGTCTCTGGCAAACCTCTGCTTTCTGTCCCGATAGTTTTATTTTTCCAGAATGTATTATTAGTGGAAACGTGCAATACGTAGCCTTTTGGGTCTGGCTTCTTTCGGTGGCATGATGCATTTGAGAGGCATGCATTTGTTGCCACTATCAGTGGCCTTTTCCTTTTTGTGGCTGAGTAGCATTCTGTTGTATGGATGTACCGTCGTTTCTTTATCCGCTCTCCAGCTGATGGACATTTGTGTTGTTTCCAGGTTTTAGTGATCATGAACACAGCCTCTATAAACATTCACTTTCAGGTTGTATGAGCATATGTTTTCATTTCTCTTGGATAAATACCAGGGAGTGGGACTGCCAGGTGGCATGGAGTTTATGCTTACCTGTATCAGAAACCGTCTTCTAAGGAGTCTGTACTATTTTGCATCACCACTGGCAGTGAATGAGAGCTCCTGTTGCTCCACATCCTTGTCAGCATTTGGCATTTTCAGATTTTGTTTTGTTTATATTTTGGCCAGTTTAAAGGTGTGTAATAGTTTTCATTTGCATTTTCCTAATGATTAATGTTACTGAGCATTTATCATGTCCATATTTACATCCGCATCTCCTCTTTGGTTAAAGTGTCCGTTCAAAACTTTTGCCTATTTTTTGGCTTATTTTTTTAAATTGGGTTGTTTGTTTTATTATTATTGAGTTGTGTACATTCTTTATATATTCTGTATACCAGCCTATTATCAGATACATATTTTGTAAATATTTACTCCCAGTCTGCAGTTTCCCTTTTATTTAGCAGAATATTTTAATTGTGATTAAGTCCAGTGTGTTAATTTTTCCTTTTATGGCTTGTGCAATTTGTGTGCAATATAAAGCATTTTTTCTAACCCAAATTTACAAAGACTTTCTCCTTTGTTTTCTTCTATAAGGTTTATAGATTTTTATTGTTGCAAAATGCACCTATTAAAATTACCATTTTAGCCACTTTAAAATAATTCACTGATATTCACTACCTTCACAATATTGCACAACCATCACCACTATCTACTTCAAAAACATTTTCATGGCCAGGCGCAGTGGCTCACACCTGTAATTCCAGCACTTTGGGAGGCCGAGGGGGGAGGATTGCTTGAGCCCAGAAATTGGAGACCAACCTGGGCAACCTAGTGGGACTCTGTCTCTACAAAAAATTAAAAATAAAAGATTAGCTGGGAGTGGTGTTGTCCACCAGTAGTCCCAGCTACTAGGGAGGCTGAGGTGGGAGAATCATTTGAGCCCAGGAGGATGAGGCTGCAGTGAGTCATTATTGCCCCACTGCACTCCAGCCTTGGTGACAGAGCAAGACCCTGTCCAAAAAAAAAAAGGAAAGCATTTTCATCATCCCTAAAAAACCCCATACTCACTAAGCAGCCAATCCCCATTCTTCTCTTTCCCCAGCCCAGGCAGGCACAAATTTACTTCCTGCCTGTATGGATTTGCCTCTTCTGAGTGTTTCATATAAACGGGATGGATCATATTATATATAGTTGTTCGTGTCTCACTTCTTTCATTTAGCATAAAGTTCTTAAGGTTTTTCCATCTTGGAGCATGTATCAGTACTTCATTCCCTTTTATGGCTTCATAATATTTCAGTGTATGAATATACCATCTTTTCTTTATTCATTCATTAATTGGTGGGCATTTGGTTTGTTTCTACCTTTTGGCTCTTGTAAATAATGCTGCTGTGAGCACTGGTGTACAAGCTTTGTTTGAAGATCTGTGTTCACTTTTTACGCAGGAGTAGAGTTCCTGGGCCATATGACAATTCTGTGTTTAATTTATTGCAGAATCACGAAACTGTTTTCCACAGTAGCTGTACTGTTTCACATCCCTCCAGCCATATATGAGTAGTCAAGTTTCTTCACATCCTTACCAACATTTGTTATTTTCTGTTTTGTTGTTGTTATTGTTGTCGTTCTCATGGGTGTGAAGTGGTATCTTATCGTGCGTGTGTTTTGCATTTCACCGATGACCAATGCTGTTGGGCATCTTTTCACGTGTCTGCCGATCATTCGTTTATCTTCTTTAGAGAAATGTCTCTTTGAGTCCTTTGCCCATTTTTGAATTGGGTTCTTTGTCTTTCTGTTGTTAGCCTTATAGTTTTGAGCTTTACATTTAGCTCCATGACCCGTTTCAAGTTCATCTTTTTGTATAGGGTCCAGTGTATCTATCAACGTTCATTTTTACACATATGGTTCCAGTCTTTGTTTAACAAGACTACCCTTTCTCCATTGAACTGCCTTAGCACTTGTGTTGAAGGTGTGGGTTCTATTCTCTGCCACTGATCTATGTGAACTGTCTTCCTCCAAGGAAGGGATGTGTTACCTCATAGACTCAGGGAGTGTCCAGTCTTCAACACTGTAGGTTTCCAGTAAGGCCATGAAATCAGGTAGGTAAGGCCTCCAACTTTGTTCTTCTTTTTCAACATGGCTTAGGCTATTCTACTTTCTTTGATTTTTCATGTAAATTTAGAATAAGATTTCCCATTTCAAAAAATAGCTTGCTGGGATTTTGATGGAAATTGAATTTTAATTGGGATTTATTGCATTGAATCTAAGATCTATTTGAAGGGAACTGATAACACAACTGAGTTTTCTCATCCACGACATGACATATCTCTCCATTCTTTCAGGTCTTACTTAGTTTCATTAATAATTTAGAGTTATAACTAATAATTTATAGTTTTCAGCATACCAATCTTACATGTATCTTGTTAGATTTATTTCTAAATATTTTTTTCGGTGCTATTCCAAATGGTATTGTTTATTAATTTTCGTTTTCAATTGTTTATTGCTACCATATGGAATTATTGATTTTTCTATATTTACTTATATCCTGTAATCTTCTTAAGCTCCTTTATTAATTCTAGTAGCTTATTTGCATATCTTTGAGATTTTCTGTGTAGACAATTTTGTCATCTATGAATAAAAACAGTTTTATTTCACTTTTTTTCTGTATATATGCTGGGGTTTTTTTGTCTAATTGCTCCAGCTAGAACCTATAATATGATAATGAATAAGAATGGTGAAAGTGGGTCTCTTTTCCTTGTTCCCAGTCTCAGTCCTGTATCAGCTGCTGTTTCACTTTCTCTTAGTAAAACTCTCTTGACTTTCGTGACCCCACACTGTCCAGATTCCCTTTGAATCACCCTCCTTTTTCGGGGCCTTTTCCTCCAGCAGCCTTTCAGGGCGGTTGTTCCACAAAGTCTTCCATAACCCAGTGCTCTGTTCTTTCTACCTACACTGCCTGTGTTATCACATATATTCGTGGTGTACCCAATGTCACCCATGTGTAGACTCCTAATTCCATGTTCAGTCCCAGACCTTTTCTGGCAGTCTTATTTATCCAATTGCCTGCCAGCTGCCTGCCCTAGAAGCATGTCAAATTTAATTTTTTTTTTTTTTTTAGACAGAGTCTTTCTCTGTCACCAGGTCAGAGTGCAGTGGCGTGATCTTGGCTCACTGCATCCTCTGCCTCCCAGGCTCAGGCGATTCCCTTGCCTCAGCCTCCCGAGTAGCTGGCACTACAGGCGTGCACCACTATGCCTGGCTAATTTTTTGTATTTTAGTAGAGATGGGGTTTCACCATGTTGGCCAAGATGGTCTCCTAAACTCGTGATCTGCCCACCTCAGCCTCCCAAAGTGCTAGGATTACAGGTGTGGGCCACCGTGCCTGGCCACATTTAATATTTTTAGTATTTACTCCATCACTCCTACCGTCTCTGTTGCTTCCATGGGCTGGTTTCTCTACTGACTATTTTCCGACACAAATCTGATCAAGTTGCCCCTTAGCCCCAGTGTGCCTTTTAATGTACGGTGTAACTTTCATGGAGTGTCCAGTCTTCAACATTGTAGGTTTACAGGAAGGCCATGAAATCAGGTAGGTAACTCTTTACCATGGCTAAGAAGGCCGACATGCTCTGACTTTTAGTTAACTCTCAGTTCTCATCTTCTGACACTTTCCTTCTTGTCCACTGTGCTCTAGTCACATGGACTTCCAGTCTCTTCCTTGAGCCAACCAAGCTCGTTCTTACTTTAAACCAAAAGTAGATCTTACATGACTAGAGCTTTTTGGCCATTTAGGTCATTTAGGCTCATGTGTGACCTCCTTAGTAAGATTTTCTCTATTCAGTCTAAGCTGACCACTCTACCACCTACCCATTGTCTTTCCTATGGTCCTCGTTATTTTATTCCTGACAGTATCATCTGAAATGACATTATTTCATTATTAGTTTCTTATATCACTTATTTCTTCATCTAGGAGATAAGCTCCTTGAGGGCAGGAGCATCCGTCATTTTGGTAGGAGTTACTGTCTCTGGTGCCTGTACCAATCCCCGAGCAGGGAGTAGATTCTCAGGAGATTGTGCAGAAGCTCCCAGCAAAACCTCATTTTGCCATCTGCCAAAACCCATGCACCTACTCAGCATTGCTGCAAAATAATAGGTTTCCTTTTCTTCTGTCTTCTGCATCTTTTATGGGGGCCTCCATGGGAGGAATCTAACATGAGATCCTCTGGCTAGCGAGTGAGGAAAATGTGTAATAGTCCGGGGCTCTGGCACCTTCAATACAGAGGAGACTATAGAAGCGAAGAAAGGTATTGAAACGCTGACAGACCAGCCCAGGAACTCACTCACTTCTAATACGCAAGCAAGGGCAATCGATTTTACCCAACATTTCCCTCAAATATCTGAATGTCTCACCTCCACTAATCCCCCGCAACCTTTGCCTCCACTTAGGCCCTCATTGTCTTTGACAACAAACTGTTGTGCTTTTCTTCAGCCTTGTTTTCTTAAAATAATCTACCAGAAATACTCCTCTGACTGTGTTATTACCCAGCTTAGAGTCATCAATGCTTTTCATCACCCACAAGGGGAGTTCAGGTTCCATAGGTGAGGGAGAAAGGCCTGGCCTTTTGACATCTTTGTTCTTTTGCAATAGTGCACACCACACATTTGTTGGCCTCTTTGCTTTGCTTCGTCTCACCCACATTGCCTACTAAGCTTCCTGCCCTCTTCCACCTAACTTGCTTGTTTTTTAAGACATGGCTCAGATGTTACCTGCTCTAGGACACCTTGCTTTATGCCCTCTCCCTCCCCTCCCTCTTGCCCCTCTGCTAACACCTATACCCAAACTGAGTTTGGAGCATCTCTCCTTGGTGATTCTGTTCTGATGACATGAGTCAGTCTATGGGTCTGCCTCCCTCCTGGTGACTGAACATCTTCCAGAGCTGGATTCTGTTGCCTTCATCTTGGTATCAGGTACCTGCAGTACAAAGCACACAGCAATGGTTGAATGAATGACTAAATGCATGCACACAGAAGTACTATGTGCATTAGATCCCCGTAATTATTTTTGAAAGGCTGGGTGTGAAAAAGAAATCGAGTTGTATTTGAAAGAGGGCCAGTACTTCACACATCTCAGAGATCCTCGCTGGTATTTCTTTTCCAAGAGTCACACATCTTGTTTCCTCCTGCCTAGTTGGATTTGATAGAAAAAGAAGATTGGAATGGAACTAAAAGGGTTTTGGACCACTCAGACATTCTACAGACATGCTTAGAGGAAATTAATAGCAGGGTCATGGATCAGCTATAGAAGATACTAGCATTGTTATTCTTTTGAATAGGAGCAGTTGGCTCCACAAGAGAGATGCTTATGAAAGAACCACACCAAAATCCAGCCAGATTCTATCTTGTATGAATGAGAGATATTTTTGGTCTGCAAATAAGCAGGCTTTTCATACCTTGGCATTCTCTTTGACCCATTTGTGTGAGGTTGCCTTTCTCAGAGCATTTCTATAATACAGGAATATTTGACTTTTATTTGTTTACCCAAGCAATATTCTTAAAATGAACAGCCCCTGTTCATCCACAAATGACCGTGGAATCTCACTATCACTCTTCGCTACTGGTGACCTCCGCCAGTCCTCCAGGCTGTAGAGCTGTATTTACACCTCACAGACAAGCACTGGTGTGAAACTCTGCTTGGAGCTATGCTGGTCAGAGATGCTCCTCTCCTCTCTTTCCATTTCTTCCACAGGGTGAGACTCATGCTGAGAGGTTGACAATATCCTACATCATAAGCACGTGGCAGGATGCTTCATGCCTCCACTCTGCTCACTGGAGCCCTCTCAGTTCTCTTCCGAGGCCAGTGTCCCTTTGTTTATGACTCCATCCCTCTAAGGATCCCTCTTTGAACAGGCCAAACATCTAACGCTGCTACAATTCACTTAGGGTTTCTTGTTCCACCTCACCCAGACCCAAAGCACCCAATATTTCAGTTTGTACAAACTGCCCTTATTTTATGGTGGTGCAGCTTTTAATGTACATGTTAGAGTTTTATATGTGTGTCCTTTATTGTACACGACTCAGAAGACAATCCCATCGAAAAACAACTCTTTACAGCACTATAAACAAATTACAAGCACATAAAGCTTGGAATACATTCCCCTCTTCAGCTCTCCCCAGGCCTCCTCCCTAGGGAGCACTCAGTGTTCTCTGGCTTGTTCTTGGGAACTCCGACTGCCGAATACATGGATGTTGTAAATGCAGCAGACAGGATCCCTTGCAGCCCTCCTACTGGACTGACCCCTGGGGCCAGGGTCATTGTCTTCAGAACTGAGTCCTGGGTAAAATAGCCTGAGGAACCCGAGCGCAGTGTTCTCAGTCTGTTTCAGTCTTGGTCTAATGACTCATTTGGAAATTCTTAGAATCTTATTCATCTTCTCCATGCCCTCTTGCTCTGCTCCAAGCCAGCGGCTGAGGTTAAATCAGAGGCTTGTATCCAAGTTACCCTGAGTGTTTGCCATTTCCATTTGTCTTCTGACTGAGTTCCCCTCTGCAAGTTTTAAAATTCTTTTTCACAATGGGGAGCGTAAGTCCCACCATCACTGGATCTTTCTGAAGACAGACTGCATGTTACGAGAGACAGCAATGTTCTCTCCTTCCTTGCAAACTAACAACGTGCAGTGTTGGGGCCATGAAGATTCAGTGTCTCAAAGGCAGGGTGACAAAGAGGTGTCCAGTTTATGCCCCATGGAAGGCAGTGGTGCCTGCTGGAAGGACAAAGAAACGTTATAGAAATGAACATGAGAGGACCCTGTGGTGGCTGAGCAGACGTCTTTGTGAGCATATGTGATACCTTCTGGGGATTCTGACCCTCTTGGCTGCTATCAGAGATAGGAGGTTCCGTGTCAAAGTGGTGACAGTGAGATCTGGATTGTTACTGTTACTAGGACTTAACCCATTTCCCTAGGACAGAGAGCCCGAGGCAAAGCTTACATGCTAATACTTGATGGGAGAACACAGGGGACATGCCATCCCAGGATGTAAGAGTGAAAGGAGACTGAAGACAAGGCAGGAAAAAAGGCAAAGCAAATGCAAGCTGACACATCACTGGGCTGCCCTTAGTTTCTCAAGACATTTTGGGTGGCTGTTATGTCACATGGGAGTGAGGCCCTAATGGAACGACTGCACCTCGAATCTGCTGGCTCCGCCCTCCGTCTCCTCTCTGTGGGCCAGTGTCAGTTCCTCCTCTCCTCCAGGCTCTCCCCTGTGAGCCTCTCAGACAGCCTTTGGGGCAACCAGAGCATCCGGGAGTTGAGGAGGATGGAGGATTTCCAGGGCTCTGACACCCCTAGCATGATGGTGGCCTGCCCAAGCCCCCAGGGGAGCTAGAGGCAGCCCATGGGGTGAGGAGATGAGACAGCAGAGGCTGCGGCCATGGCTTCACAGCCATCAGAACAGAGTGAGTTATAGCTAGGCCCACTGCAGCTGGGAAGCTGGGCAGGAAACTAAGGCCTGTGGGTGGGGCCAGTCAGGCCTGGGTGCAGGGAGGACGGGTCCCGCACACCCTGCTGGGGAGATGCAAGGGACTCTGGCTACAACCAGGTTCGGTCAGTTATAAACAACACAAACTTAGAAAATCATCATCTGTTGGAATTAGTGTCAAACGGGAAATGTGATAAAAGAAGCTGTAGAACTTCAGTAGGACACAGACTTTCAGACTTGAGTAAATGGAAGGCTGCTGGAGACTTTCTCCGCATTAAAAGAAAAACAGACAACCAAAAAACTTCAAGTGGAAGAGGCGGGACTTGCCCAAGCAGCCCTACAAAAGAATCCAGAATCTTTTTTGTTCTCAAAGCAATGTGGGTTTTTTTTTTTTCTGTTGAAGAAATTATGCCTTTAGGGATAGTCTGTATAGTCTTAGAGTAATTGAAATCATTTTTCTTTTGAGATTCTTTTCATATTTATGATTTTAATACTTTATGCTAATTAACTACATAGAGATTTATAGGCTTTGCTAAAGAAATATCTCAACCTGTCACAGTTATATTTGTATGAAACGACCTGACTGCAGGAATGTTAACAATTGTTTTAGAGTTTCTGTTTCTAAGTCTAAATAGGAATAATCTACCTCAACCTATTCACTTAGAACAAAAGCCACTTTGGCAAAGCAATAAGCATGTATCTTCTTCCAACCTAGTTGCATTTGATTAACGGTTGCATGAGAACCTTTCTCATACTTAGCTTTTCACCTGGGGTTTTTGAAATGCTTAAGAAAAAAAGTATTAAATACAAGAGTTTTAGAGCTGATTGTTTCCCTGTTTCTAAAATGTGAAAAACACTAGAAGCTGAAATTCAGCAGTTTCAAAAACATATTTCAGGTTCCGTTTCCCCAGGACAGCTGCAATGCTTGCTGGGAAGTCAATGATATTGCAAACTGTAGGCGGTTCTGGCCTTTCATCATGTTTTTTTTTCCTAAGGACAAATAGTTGATAGGATCTGTTTTATGTAAAATTCAAAAATCCATATAAACTTGGCAGTTTTCCAGAGCACATTTGATATGAGCAAGTTTACTTAGATTCATGTAATTTTGTTTCTTGTGCGTATAAAGATTAGGACTGAATGCGAGGCCCCATGCAGAGGCAAGAGGTATAATGTGAATAATGTAAAGTCTCGTTTTAAAAACCTTGACTCATAATCAAATATCTGTAAGTGAAGGGCAGTAAGTAGATGTTAAACCAAGTGCTGTGTGAACAGAAACACCACACAACTTTAGAATTCGAGGCAGCCTAGCTCTCTTTGTGAACGGAGGACCCTGGAGCCAAGAGGTCATGAGTGACTCTCCTTAGATCACAGAGCCAGTTTTTAGCAAAAATGCACCTTTTGTTAAACTCCAAGTTCTCACATAATTTCTTTGTCTCTATACTTTTAAGTGTTAAAATTAAAAAAAAAAATTTCTATAAATAATGGACAAGAGGTGTTTGATCCTTGGGTGTGACTGACATTATAGTTACACAGTGTGGTGTCAACCTCTGGGGCCACATGAGCTGGGTTTGAATAGAGACTCCGCCACTTCCTATTTGTGTGACCTTGGCAAATTATTGAACTCTGTGAGGCTCAGTGTGACATGGGGATAAAATCCATGCCCAATTTATAGGTTCATTGTGAAAAAGAAATGAGCAATTTCCCTAAAGCGCTTAGCGATGTGTACATTATAAGCACACGGTAAATATTGTTTGTTTTTATTTAAATTACTTTAATAAACTATTATGAAAGACTTTTCTACTGTTTGTCCTTCTGATCACTACTGTTTTTGTCTGTGTCCCACCTGACCTCTCTTACAAACTGACCTTTTATCTGTCTACTCTGAAGAGAGCCATGGCAGAGTGGCTGCTGCTTGGAGCAGAAAGTAAAGCCATGTGGAAGGGCACAGAGAGACTGTGTGACAGGGAAAGCTCTCCGGTAGTCCCAGCAGGTCAGTGTGATGCTGTACAGAGGGACCGTGTGACAGGGAAAGCTCTCCGGTAGTCCCAGCAGGTCAGTGTGATGCTCACACATTCACTTCCCAGCTGCTTTTGTAAAATGCTCCATGATTCTTCTTTTCTGAGCAAACGAGAAATCGGTTCTCGATCTCAGTCCCAAGCCGACATCTGAAGCTCTTCACCTAAACCTTTTCATCAGCACCACCCGGGAGATCTGGGTCGCTGTTTATTACATTCGTGTTTGGGATCCCCAACAATGTTATTATCAATGATAATGCTTTTTAAATGAATATTTAATAATAAGTGAATATTTATATTCACTCTTTTGGGAACAAGAAGAGCAGCAATTAGCTGGATTATCATGTCAACAGGCTTGATATTTTCCTTCACATCTGTAATAGACGGTTTATGGGACTTCTTCAGGGAAACAGGCTGGGCTGAGCCTCCTCAGACACTTCTCATCTTGGGAAAGTAAGTGTCCCACCTTCAAGGGAGATTTTCCAAACTATGAGTGTTGGCTCCAGTCCCATCGTGTTGGTTGCTGAGAGGAGATAAACTGGCTAAAGGGTTTCCTAATACTTAGTCCCCAGTAGCTGAACACTGCTGGTGAAAAACACAAAAAATCCTTTCAAAATTGGCAAAAACACAAACAACAAAATTTAAAATCTTTCTATCGTGATCACTTTTTTTGAACAGTGTTCAAATGAATTGTCACTGGCATTTTTACTTACATAAGCACATTCTAATGTTCTGTTGACAAATTATTTTTCCATTGTAATCTAGATTCCTCAGGGGAAAAAATGTCATAAGTTCACCTGAATGTGAGATAACATGGTTTCATTCAATCTTGTATTAAACAAGACAATAAAATTTTGAACACCATTAGAATTGAAATGTTCTTTAATGTTTCTGTGATTAAGCAACATTTTTAATATTCAATTCTATGCTTTATTTTATTTCCTCTTTCTCATAAAATGATTAAAAATTGTTTTTGGAGATGGTATTAGTTCACTCTTGCATTGCTATAAATACCTGAGAATGGGTAATTTATCAAGAAAAGAGGTTTAATTGGCTCACAGTTCCTCAGGCTGTATAGGAAGAATCTGCTTCTGGGGAGGCCTCAGGAAGCTTTTACTCATGGCGGAAGGCAAAGGGGGAGCAGGTATCTTACAGGCAGGAGCAGGACGTGGGGGAGATTGGGGGGAGCTGCCACACACTTTTAAATAACCTGGTCTCCAGGGAACTCACTCCCTTCCACGAGAACAGCAAGGGGAAGCCCGCCTCCTGTGATCCAATCACCTCCCACCAGTCCCACCTCTAACACTGGGGATTACAACTCAACATAAGATTTGGGCGGCAGCACACAGATCCAAACCATATCAGAAATGCTTTTCGGTTATTTTATAACTTTGCATGTCAGGTGCCTTTTATGACTTATATAAACATCTTTGGGAATATGCTTTGAAAAACAATAGTGTAGGGGCTAGCAAAACATGATTATTTTTTATTATGTACAAATCAAATAAAACGTAGGCTGATACTCTATAATATTAATTCAAAAAATCACTTTCGAGTTTTAAAATGTATAAGGCCCAACCTAGGAATATATTATTTTAAATAGAAATATTTACATTCACTATTTTGGGAACAAGAAGAGCAGTTCTCATTTCATGATCTGGTTGCTCCTCCATATGGCTGGTAGAAGGGCATATGTGGTGCACTAATTCCATTCTGCCTTATTGGAGAACAATTTAACTATTGTTTTCTTCTCTACATGAATGTAAACTTTTCAAGAGTAGATGGGGTATATTTTGCTCTTAAGCACATGATAGAAATGTATACATGCTAACAATACATCGTAAAGTCTGTGTCTTATCTAATTAATGTGTCCTAAGTGTTCATATGGTTTGGATCTGTCCCAGCCCAAATCTCATGTTGAATTGTAATCCTCAGTGTTTGAGATGGAGCCTGATGCGAGGTGATTGGCTCATGGGGGGGTTTCTATGGCTTAACACCATCCCTTTGCCTTCCGCCATGAGTGTAGGTTGTCTGAGGCCTCCCCAGAAGCAGATGCCAGCATCATGCTTCCTGTACAGCCTGTAGAACCACAGCCAATTAAACCTCTCTATAGCAGCGTGAGAACGGACTAATACAAGTGTAAATGTTTTATGCTTTGTGTTTACTTATGAAGCATACATTTGAAGGCTGTTTAACCATTATCTTATCATCTGGATATCTATTAATTGGCATTTCCAGTGTCATAATTTATGTTCATACTGCCCATTGGTTAATTCTAGAACTCTCTGTGAAGCGTATGTTACGTTCCAGGAATCAGACTCCTGGAGCTGTCGGTCCAATGAGGGAGACAGACACTATTTATGTGATGCAAACACATCAAGTGCCTTCTGAATGCAATATTTGAAATGAATTGTTTCCACTATGATTATAGTGTTGCATTTTATTACATTTTCATTTTTATATTAACTGAAATAAAGATTAGTTGAGAATGAATATGAAATATTAATTGAAAACTAAACATTAAATTTAATTGAATTAAATGTCCTGTGTAAATCCTTACAAAACCCTATGAATTTGATGCTATAATTCCCATTTTTCATATGGAGAAATATGATGAATCCCATAGTTACGTAATTTTAAAAATTGACAATCCTTTTGTATTTTGTGTATTGTAGTAATCTATTAGCCAAAGTATTTCTTTTTCAAATCATTCCATTTAAAAAGTGTGTTTAAAGCATATATTAATTACATAGTTTAGTAGCACTAATTGCTTAACTGGTTTCATTTGAAAGGATTTAATTAGGCAAACTTAAAAGCATAGAAGCCACAGTATTACAAGGTGATAATCCCAGGAGCCATGTACGTGATGCCATGTAATTAATTTGAATTACCAGGTTCTGGAATGCTTAAGCTTTGCTGGACTTTTAGAAACAAAGGGGACAGTGACCTCCCATGAAAGGAATGCTGTAGATAAGCTGATCAGTTACTTATCAGCCCTGCTATTGTAGCCGTGCCAACCAGACATGTTCACATTACTTGGACATGATGTGCATGGTAGTTATAGTCAGATGGGGTGGTACAGATAAAATCATGACTTCATTTTCCATGGATAACTTATCTTTTGTTCTTTGGAATTAGCCATTTTAAGACCACATATGAAGAAAATGTGATAAGAAAAAATGTTCCAACTATGTACGGTAGTGCTTTTAGTACTCTGTAACAGCTAGATAGGAAAGATCTTAGAATATCAAACCTGCTTGAGGTTTCTGCCATCACTAGAAGAAAAGAATGTTATCAAGGATGTAAAGTTTCAAAACATGTTAGACCTCAGCATTACACCTGAATTCAGACTAATCATGCATGATAGTTTCATTTTGTTCAGAAACAGTTTCCAACCTACATTGTGAAAGTAGGTTACTGTTCTCTCAAAGTCCTTTATGGGGAAGATACATATATATTTTTTTCCGAAGGAAAACTTTGAGCGAATTGAATTATTACAAGAAAGGTTTCATAGACTAATGGTAACCAAACATGCTTTTAAATAAATCTTCAGAAAAAAGTTACAACTGGACAAATCCTAGACCAATTGTAAGCTTCGGATGAGAATAACTTTAAGATATAAGAAACTGAAATTGAGAAAAGGAATAATTCCATTTCCTCACCTATCGTTGAATTGTGCTTTAATCTACAATAACCAAAAAAATTGTGGCCAAACCATGTCCATGGTGACCAAATTCTCCCATACTCTCATTTGACACAATCAAAATCATTGACTTCTAAGTCAAAATGTGGAGTTTATTTTTAACCAGCCAAGATAGATAGAGGTAAAGTATGTAAATATAATCTTATTATTGTTGGTCAGGGTCAATTTTTGATTTAAGGCTATTTAATACTCTAAGGCCTTTAAGCAAAGGTAGAATCTTAAAATCTAAGAAAATAATACAATCTTTTTTATAAATATGTAACAGCATCAGATGGGATTTTTACGTAAAGTTAGATTATTTTAAATCTTAACTAATGCCTAGAAAAGATTCCAGACAAGGGAATGTCTACATATAACATGACTCAGCTTAATTTAGGGAAACCATCTATCATGGCGTAAGTGCATGAAACGTGCTGCCTTACCAAGTGTTAATAGTCAAAGAACTAATATTCATAAGTTTCAAATACATTGAAATTGCTTCTCTTCAATAAGGGGATTGATCATATTAAAACCAGAGAACACAATACGTGGAATACTATCTAACATTTATTGAACGGTTAGTATGTGCTAGACACTATGCCAAGCCCTTTGAAGGATTTATTTCATTTAATCTGTCACCGTTTTAGTAAGGTGCTAGTATTAGTTCCAATTTACAGATGAGAGCATTGAGGTATTGTTGACTTCACAGTTTTGCCTCAGTTCAGTCCTATTTAGAAAAACAGGAAGTGTATTTTTTAAAGCACTGGTAACATCTCAGAGTGTAGTGGAAAGAACAGAACTTGAGGCATCAGGAGAGCTGTGCTTTAGTCTCCACTGTAAGCTCCCTGAGGGGAGGGACTCTGTCTTGGTTACCACTCCATGGCCAACACCGTCCACATACCTCTGGCATAATAAAACTTAGTAACCCTTCATGGAATGCCGGCCTCACTGAAGGAGCGCAGGTGCTGCTTACTCAGTGTGTGATCTGGCCAGGTGGTTTCACCCCTCAGGGCCCTATCCATTTCTTATTCCTTTCCTATTCTAACTTCTTCCTTGCTTCTAAAAATGATTTGAGGAACCAAATAAAGATTCAGCTGCACAAGACCTTTAAAGTAAAGATAAAAGGTCAAGAGTGATGTACTTTAAGAAGGGAGAAAACTATTTCCAAAGTCAAGGCTAAGAATAGCTGCCTCGTCTGGGCATGGAATTTAGACTGAAAGTTGCTGCAGCAACAGAGCCTCCGTGGATTGAAACCACCCCACCTACCCGCTCTTCTTCTGCCACATTTGGCCAGAGCAATCTGCTTCTGTAGGAGTCTTGGAGGAAAGAAGAGAAGAGCCCAAAATATCCCTTTTGCTGTCTAATTATTTTTAATGACTAAATCATCCCAGGTCTAGATGACCATGTTGGGTCCATTTTAGAGCGTACGATCAAAAGTCCTAATGGCAGAAAAACCTTGGGAAAACAAAAGGCTGCTTTCTCTAGTGAAATCTGAAACACCGTGTTGAATGGAGGAATTAGAATGGCCCCCCAAAAAGGAAGAGTTATAAAGAGCAGGTCTAAAAAAATAAAAAAGAACCAAGTCACAGCAAACCCTAAGTACCCACATAACAGCACAAATTAGCTCTGGCCGTCTCTAGCAGAATGGTTACTGGAAACAACAGAGGCCATGAGAAAAATAGTAGAAAAACGTCCCGCCACCCTCACACAAACCCAGCTTAAGGTGATGGCTAACTGCCCTCAGGGGGTTGTTTGTTTTGGGTTCAGACACAGCCATTTGATAAGAAAAGAATCTTAGCCAAACGGTGAGAAAGGTCAATAATTAACCATGTTACTTCAACAAACAGCACCAACCCAAGACATTTGGGTTACACCTTGAAAAAAGAAGCATTGGAACCAGCAAGTCTCCATCCTGAGAAAATGTTCTTGGTCCTTTGGCCTTGAGCTTTTACTTTCCCAAAGAAGCCACTCCCTTTCTTAATTTGGACCTGGTTGCACTTCAGAGATCAAAAGGAGGCCTCTTCCAACACACGAAAGATAGGCTCCTATTTCTTCAGCGTTTATGATGGTATTTGCTCAGCTGCTTCCTTCCATAACCATTTTCCGTTTGCAGAATCAAAATCAGATAGTGAGTGATTCAAAGAGCTATGTAGCAAAAATGTGCTGACCCACCTCACAGCATCTAGGTGTGCAGGGTTTCAGACCTCTCTGTGGCCATCCTGCAAATCCATTCATTGGGAAAATTCCAATAGCTTAGTGGCTCATTCTCCAAACTCTGATCTGAGAGCATCTAGAGGGCCAACCAGAATGTGCGTTTTCTCACTATTTTCCTAAGCACCATTCAATGTGCTACATCTAGGTTAATAATAGTAATTAGGGAAATCAAGGAAAAAAGCATGAAGAAGTCACCATTTGACTTGGAAAAATCACCAGTACAAATGTATCATCAAATGACATGCAATTACAACTGTGCCTCTTAACATTATATCATACCTGGGGCCTGGAACTCTTTGGAAAATTATAGTGGAAATTTAAATTTCCAATTTAATTAATATATAGGGAATGCAGGAGAGTTAGATATCCTTCCCATACTCTTCTTTTTCCTAGTTCACTAAAGTCATTTGAGCTGAAGATTTAAATCTGAAGAATCCAATTATTTATTTTGAGCAATGCATTTTTGGTAGCACTGAAGAAGTTCGGTAGAGAAATTAGCAACCATGGGTTGTATAGAGCAGATGGCTGGAATTAATAATTAATGAAAAAATATATTGTGACATTATGAAATAATTTTTCATGGATGTTTTAGCTTGATGTATACGTTCAGAGTAGGTGTTCACATTTAATAAATAATGACTGTGCCATAAATTAAGAGCAAAACGTAAAAGAAAACTCTTTCTTCTACCTTCTGGAAAGAGAGATGCTCACTCTGGCTCATCTGTTCCTTCAAAGCCATCCCTTGATTTGTGTCTCTTTGTGTCTAGTGGGAGTGGGGATGGGGATGGGAGTAGCAATGCTTTTCTCTCTCTTTCTCTCTCTTCTAAATTTCTGTTGTTTTGTCCAATATTTCTATTCATTTTGTGTGTATGTAATCACATTAAAGGTACTGAAAAAAAAAAAACCCTGAAACAAGATTGGTATACACCAAGATCTCAATAGCTGGAATCTGCATTTCACACAGATCTCATAGATACCATGCTACTGTTCAAAAAGCCAGCTGCGTTAATACAAGGGCAGGGATGATATAGCTAAAAAACAGAGCCTGATTTGCCAACCACATCACACCATTTACCCATGGAGCTGAGAGTCCAGTATTTTAATATTAGATCACATGTATAGAGGGGCCCAACAGCAAGAGTATGATGGTTGCCCCATCCTGTTTTACATGGATTAGAAAAAACTTGGAGCAATCTTCGCAGTTTAAGAGGAAAAGAAGATATTCCAAGGATTGAGGCCAGGTTTTGGCTTTGAAAAGGAACAAGTTTTGGAAACTGAGCACATTTCAAAAAAAGCGCAGTTCCAAAATATGTATGTGTCACATATGGAGGATGGATTAAATCTGATCTGTGTTGTCCCATAGCACAGCAATGGGACCAATGGTAAAAGCTGTGAGAAGGCAGATTCCAGCCACACTTGGAGAAGTCTCTGGAAAAGAACAGACTGCTTGAAACTGTAGTTGCCTCCATCACAGGGGATGGCCCATCTTAGAGTGTGACTGTATAGTGACTTGAATTGCCTGACCTACAAAGCCCTTTTCCACCCTGGGAATCTATCATTCAATAAAAGGAGTGGCAGTAGAGGGGCAGTTAATGTGGGCAGGAGGGATATTTGATATGGAATTGATGTACAATGTCTGCCACTTGGGCCATTTAGGATCTGGTGTTGCTGTGATCGGTGGGTGGGCCATGGTTCCCTGCCTTCCCTGAGGTTAAGCTCTAATATTTTTAATTTTGTGCTATCCATCAGGGAAACTCTATCTTTTCTTTCTTCGTTGTGTTATAGAAAGAAATGAAATGAGCAGGAGCCTTCAAGGATTTCTTGAAGGCCATTTCAAGCCCATGATGATGATGATGATGATGATGATGATGATGTTGATGATTTTAGTGGATGCTACAATCCCTCATCTCTGCCCTTCAGAACCAAGGTGTTCACTCACCCAGCCCTCAGAGTGTGCATTGCTGAGGGCTCACAAGTGAGTCTGTCTCCAAGAATGATCTCCCCCAGTTCTGCCTCTCCCAGTGTGGGCAGCCTGCAGGCAGTGGGTGGATGCAGGGCTCCCAAGGTCCAGGCTCCTTGTCTTCCTCTGGGACAACTAGAAGGTGTTATCTCAGCACCATAGCATCCTGTGGCCTCTGCTGAAGCTTTATCAAAGTTCACCTTCTCCCTTTGTCCAATTTTTCCTCTCCTGTTCCCTTACAGATATGATAACTAAAGACATATCCCCAAAGCCCCTTCAGTAAATCCCCTCCTTACCGTGTTTCCAGAGAACTAACCTAATGCAGAGGATGATGATGGTGATGATGGTGATGATGATGGTTGAGATGTGATGGTGGTGGTGGTGATGATGATGGTGATGGTGATGGTGGAAGTGATGATGATGGAGGTGATGATGACGGTGATGATGGTGATGACAATGATGGAAGTGATGATGGTGATGGTGGTGGTGATGATGATGATGGTGATGATGATGATGGTGGTGATGATGATGGAGGTGATGATGATGATGGTGGTGATGACGATGATGGAAGTGATGATGATGATGATGGAGGTGGTGATGATGGTGGTGATGATGGAG